>NC_092175.1:2094123-2188855 GCF_045791955.1 Oncorhynchus clarkii lewisi
TCCTCGACAGCAGACACAGGTGGCACAGGAGCGGATACCGGGGAGGAAGACACTACGGCCGGGTCGCCCCCCTCCGCCTGCAGGAAGGACAGTGTCCGCTCCTGGGATGAACGGAAGCCCATCACAGCGCACTTTGGACAGGTGGCCAGAGAGGGACGGGAGGGAGGGAAAGAAGGGGGGATGAGTTTCTGAGGTCTCTGAGGATGTGATGTCCCCCTTATGCTACTGTGCTGTCTGTTCTATCATTCCATCTCTATCATTCACACTGTGTCACTATCACTCTGTCATTGTCATTCCGTCTCTATCATTCACACTGTGTCACTATCACTCTGTCATTGTCATTCCATCTCTATCATTCACACTGTGTCACTATCACTCTGTCATTGTCATTCCATCTCTATCATTCCCTCACTGTCACTATCACTCTGTCATTGTCATTCCATCTCTATCATTCCCTCACTGTCACTATCACTCTGTCATTGTCATTCCATCTCTATCATACCATCTCTTCTGTTGCACTCATTCCTTGTCATGTTGTTTCACACGCTTTGTCTCCACTCCGCTCTTATCCGTCATTGTTCCTTTCCTTCCTTTGTTCCTGCTTTTCATTTCTGCCTTGCACATGTATTTGTTCAGTTTATCTAGTATGAAATCACATGGACATTTCTAAAAGTAATAATAATAACATTGCTTCTCAGTTACACCACTCCACTAATTAGTGTCTATCAACCCTGAGCTGGAGTGAAGAAAGCGTAATACTATACAGTCGACCTCCAAAACATAAAGTACTATTAAACTATAGAAAAAGACTTAAGACACCCCAAGAGAGGGGGTGAGAGATGGGGCGGGGGGATAAGGTGGTACAGGGAGAGAGAGAGAGAAAGAAAGGTGGTAGAGAAGAGAAATGGTAGGGAGAGCGATGGAAGAGAGTGAGACAATGTCTTTCAGGTGTTGCTCCCAGGACCATTCATCCATCCATCTCTCATTTCTCTCATTAGAACTCTGAATAATTAGGACACACACACACGTCGTCTCTCTCTCTTATACACATACACACACACATGCATACACATCAGGACAATGTTCTGGAAAGACGTTGTGATTGGCAATGGGGATACAGTGTCAATTACCTGATACGTTGTAAGAGGAAGGCCTAGCTACAACTGTTGTCATGAAGGAAGATATTGTGGTGGCTCGTTTGTGTGCATATGGTGTGCAGTTGATGTTGTTGTGTTCATCATCATGTCCTTCCATTGCTATCTGTGTGTGACCCTTGGGTGTCTCTGGTGCAGCCCCTCCGAGCCCCTCCCCCTCGACCCCATCCTCCCGGGCTCCAGCGCGGCAACTCGCAGCCCGTGAGTACATCCCCCTTCTACCTCTCATCTCTGGCCTTGGCACCTGAAGTTTGTGGTTAGGAGTGTGTGTGTGTGTGTGTGTGTGCAAGCTCAATAACTGGCATACTGTCTGACTATGCGCTGTGGATATGTCCCATCTTTCAGACTGTTCTCTCAGACATACAGGATGACCAGGATCACATTACATTGACTGGCGAGACTAATCCACGCACACTCATTATCCTGAAACTTTCTTCTGTTTGACTGTGTGTGTATTACCTCCTTTGAGTGTGTGGATGGGTGTCCACGTATGTTTATACCTGTGTGTGTATTACCTCCTTTGAGTGTGTGGATGGGTGTCCACGTATGTTTATACCTGTGTGTGCACGTACGCATGCACGCACCTGCGTTACTGCGTGTGGTGGGTTTGCTGTGTCCACCAACCACTGCCACACAGCTTTTTTTAACAGTTATTTAACCTCATAGCTGCTGGATGGGGATATTGGACATTTAACCAGGGTTTATTGACTGACACTACTTTATTAACAAAAACGATGGAATTCGTAAGACTTGTTCTGGTACAGTACATGTTCAGCGGACCCACTTATCGTATGTGATGCCTTTGAATGGCCTCTAAACGCACATTAAATTACAAGTATTGGTCTACAGAGAATAGACCAGAAATAGAAAATGTAATATTACACACCAGTGGAGTTGAGGAATGTCCTACAGATGCACTGAATAATCTTCACGCAAAACAAAAGAAGTTTGAGGAACTTATTTATGAAAGAATGGGTTTTCATACCTAAAAAATTGGAAGGATAAGATCAAAGGTTTTCCTAAACATTCAATATAGAAACGCAACCAAATATATCATTTTACAAACTATGGAGAAATCCTTTTCTCACCAAAGGAGATTTTGAAAGGAAGTAAAATATTTTAACAAAAGTTCCTCCAACCTCACTTGATGATTATTTTTGTGATATCTATCTCCCAAAAAATTACGTTAAACTATACTGAACAAAAATAGAAACGCAACATGTAACGATTTCAAGGATTTTACTGAATTACAGTTCATATAAGGAAATTAGTCAATTGAAATACATTCACCTGTGTAATGATCTATTTCACATGACTGGGAATACAGATATGCATCTGTTGATCACAGATACCTTAAAAAAAGACCAGTCAATATCTGGTGTGACCCCCAAAAGCCTCATGCGGCGTGACACATGTCCTTTGCATAGAGTTGATCAGTTTCATAGAGTTGATTGTGGCCTGTGGAATGTGGTCCCACTCCTCTTCAATGGCTGTGCAAAGTTGCTGGATTTTGGTGGGAACTGGGACACGCTGTAGTACACATCGATCCAGAGCATCCCAAACATTCTCAATGGGTGATATGTCTGGTGCGGTTGCAGTCCATATAAGAACTGAGACATTTTTCACCTTCAATAATTGTGTACAGATCCTTGTGACATGCATTTGTCATGTCTTTGGCTATGCCGGCTTAAGTGATATGACATTCTATAAAATAATTTATCTGTAATTAATATTACCTGATTAAGCTAATCAGGTAAATAATTAACTAGAAAGTCAGGGCACCACAAAATAATGTTTATAGAGCTGGTATCTTCAGAATAAACTCTTAAAAACCTAGTAATCTTTTACCTCAACAGCCGTCAATATTTAATTGTCACTTTATTTAGTCTCATCTAAAAGTTGTAAATTCTTGGTTATCTTCACGAACCCTGGGTAACAAGTTGAATCAGCAATACAAAATGTGGTTTAATTATGTATTTACTAAATATCTAACTAATCACACAGAATGAATCATACATTGATGGACCTGGTGAACGGAGCCGATTATAGCGGCTGGTTACACAAAGAAAAGGGGGGGGGGATTTGAGTGAAGGAGCGGGAAGACTGAGGAACAAAGGGAGATGCTATGCTATCATAAATACAGTATCTTATGCATTCTAAATTACCGCCCATTTGGAAAAGGAAAATGCAATAAATATTTACTCTGAGCTGCGCTTCGATCGGTTGGTCGTAGATGGGAGGCCAGGTTGTCCTTTGAAGAATGTCTGATGGTAGAATGGATACTTGGTAGTACCGTCGTCTTGTGGTAGAACACACTCTGTCCCTCCTCTCCTAGCCCACATCCACAGTTGCTGCGCTAACGCGACGGCTAGGAGGTATCACTTCTTTAGTGAATAAGACTTCAAACTTCATACCAAGTTGCCATGCTATATGCTCATGCTATATTCTGGCTGGTATAGTCAAAATTCATCCTTCCTGTGTGTAGGTCGTCACCTTCACATTGAAATTCGATGCCAATTTCGTTAGGTCCTTGCTGATGTTGGCTTAGTTCTGTA
Organism: Oncorhynchus clarkii lewisi; assembly: GCF_045791955.1. NCBI lineage: Eukaryota > Metazoa > Chordata > Actinopteri > Salmoniformes > Salmonidae > Oncorhynchus > Oncorhynchus clarkii. The sequence continues at coordinate 2,097,833 of NC_092175.1, forward strand.
GGTGGTCTTTGTCATTCCAACGTGGGGACTGCCAGTCCACACGTCCTTGGAACAGGTTATTATCTGAGCCCTTTTAACCTCTCTAGTGTATGTGGGACGCTAACGTCCCACCTGGCCAACATCCAGTGAGATTGCAGAGCGCCAAATTCAAATAAAGAAATACTCATTATAACAATTCTGAAAAGATACAACTATTTTACATAGGTTTAATGATGAACTTCTTGTGAATCCAACCACGGTCAGATTTCAAAATGCTTTACGGCGAAAGCATACCTTACAATTATTTGAGAACATAGCCCAGCAGACAAGTCATTACAAACAGTAACCAACCAAGTAGATGAGTTACACAAGTCAGAAATAGAGATTAAATTAATCACTTACCTTTGATGATCAGCCAAATCAGTTCTGCTATACTCACAGATATTATTTTAACAGTTTAGGAAACTTGAGTGTTTTCTATCCAGATCTACTAATTATATGCATATCCTATCTTCTGGGCCTGAGTAGAAGGCAGTTTAATTTGGTCATGCTTTTCATCCAATATTCCAAATGCTGCCCCCTACCCTAGAGAAGTTAAGGACGACAAAGTCAAGGTATTGGAGTGGCCATCACAAAGCCCTGACCTCAATCCCATAGAAAATGTGTGGGCAGAACTGAAAAGGCGTGTGCTAGCAAGGAGGCCTACAAACCTGACTCCGTTACACCAGTTCTGTGAGGAGCAATGGGCCAGAATACACCCAACTTATTGTGGGAAGCTTGTAGAAGGGTCAAATGTTTCGGGTAGCCAAGTTGAGCAATTTAAAGGCAATGCTACCAAATACTAATTGAGTGTATGTAAACTTCTGACCCACTGGGAATGTGATGAAAGAAATAAAAGCTGAAATAAATAATTCTCTATACTATTATTCTGACATTTCACATTCTTAAAATAAAGTGGTGATCCTAACTGACCTAAGACAGGGAATTTGTACTAGGATTAAATGTTAGGAATTGTGAAAAACCAGCCGTGTCGATGGTTCCCAGTGTGGTGATGAGAGTAGCGTTATACGATGGTTTGAAAAGAGTAGTAGAATGTTCCCACTTAAGTTCACTTTTCAAGATACTTTACTTAATAAGACAGCTAATCATCCATACCAGTGATTGTCCCGGAGTTGACTTTATTGTCTCTACCTTGTGTTGATATTCAGAGTTCGAACCACATTAAACGTGAGCTGCAGCTCTACGTCTCCCTGGATGTTAACTTTGTTACCCATCATTTATGCAGTTTGTTCGAAAGGGGCGGTTCCGTCAGACTGACGCTCTCTGATCTCACTCGGGGGCATGACTTGTCACTTGTACAAAGTTATGTAAAACTAATAAAGCTAATATTTATCGTTCTGTCTGAGGCACTAGAATGTTATCTATCAATACAATAATAACCTTTATTTAAATAGGCAAGTCAGTTTAGAAAAATGTGTTATTCTCTCTTATTTACATACTTATTTACCCCGGCCAAACCCGGACGACGCTGGCCCAATTATGCGCCGCCCTATGTTGACTCCCAATCACAGCCGGTTGTGATACAGGGTCTGTAGTGACACATCTAGCACTGAGATGCAGTGCCTTAGACCACTGCGCCACTCAGGAGCCCCTGCATGCTTCTATATAGGAGGGATGTGAGGTATTGATTAGAAAGACACATTCAGTATGTTGTTTAATACCTAAATGTAAGTCTTAGAGCTTCCACAGTGAAGCACATCATATTAACCAATCAGTTGTGGTGGTGTGTGTTCACGACAGTCCATCATTACTTCAAGACATGAAGGTCAGTCAATCCCGAAAATGTCAAGAACTTTGAAAGTTTCTTCAAATGCAGTCGCCAAAACCATCAAGCGCTATGATGAAACTGGCTCTCATGAGGACCGCCACAGGAAAGGAAGACCCAGAGTTTATTCTGCTGCAGAGGATAAGTTCATTAAAGTTACCAGCCTCAGAAGTTGCAGCACACTGCATGAATCAGTGTGCTTGGGCCAAGAAACACGAACTATGGACATTAGACTGGTGGAAATCGGCCCTTTGGTCTGAGTCCAAATTTACAAATTTTGGTTCCTACCGCCGTGTCTTTGCGAGACGCAGAGTAGGTGAACAGACGATATCCGCATGTGTAGTTCCCATCGTGAAGCATGCAGGAGGATTTGTGATGGTGTGGGGTGCTTTGCTGGTGACACTGTCTGTGATTTATTTAGAATTCAAGGCACACTTAACCAGCATGTCTTCCACGGCATTCTGCATTCGTACGCCATCCCATCTGGTTTGCGCTATCATTTGTTTTTCAACAGGACAATGACCCAACACACCTCCACGTTGTGTAAGGGCTATTTGACCAAGAAGGAGAGTGCTGCATCAGATGACCTGGCCTCCACAATCACCCAATGTCAACCCGATTTGAGATGGTTTGGGATGAGTCTGATGGCAGAGTGGGGGAAAAGGAAAAGCACCCAACAAGTGCTCAGCATATGTGAGAACTCCGTCAAGAATGTTGGAAAAGCATTCCTAGGTGATGCTTGTTGTGAGAATGCCAAGAGTGCAAAGCTGTCATCAAGGCTACTTTGAAGCATCTAAAATATATTTTGAATTGTAACAATTTTTTGGGTTACTTCGTGATTCCATAGGTGTTATTTCATAGTTTTGATGTCTTCACTATTATTCTACAATGTAGAAAATAGTCAAAATAAAGAAACACTTGAATGAGTGTGTCTGTCCAAACTTTTGACTGGTACTGTAAATATACAGATACACACCATGATATACCTGGAAGTCCAGTATTTATGTTGGTACTCATCAGCGTTCCTGAGGGGTAGTGTAGCATGAAGAGAACCACTTTGAGTTAGCCATTAACAATCTCCTGAGGAGTAGCGTAGCATGAAACTAACCATTCTGAGTTAGCCAGTACCACAGTCTCTGAAGACCCATAGACTCTACATACTCAGGCAGACTCTGGGATTTATTGTTGACTGGTGCTAAGGCACGCAAGTGTGAAATGTTGGTTGGCAATTCCGTCATGTAAAAACTAGGGCTCTGTCATTTTCCACCCCTTGCACCGGGGTTGCCATTTCTTATCATTAGCTCGCTTGCGTTGAGGTGGGAGAGGTGGCAATATTTGAGGTGTGTCCATAGCCCTTTACACCCGTACCCACCCGTATATGGGCTGAAAATAGCAAATTTGGCCATTGATAAATTACTTCAGAGCTCAGGCTCTGTATGTGTTTTGAAAGACAGACGGTACTGAACTTGAGCACTGCACTGAACAAGAAATTGCCTCATCCCTCCCGCTAATTAGGCAACTTTTGCATATGTTTTGTTGTCTGAGTGAGGGGAAATGCTTTAAATTAAGAGGACTTTATGTATTTTGAAAGATGAGATGTTGAGGATTGTAATAAATACTACTTTGATGTCATGCAAGCGAGCCAAACACCCATCCAAATGTGAACTTCACATTTCCATATCATAAAACTCATGTCATATACAGTGTCAATGATTATGGTCACTATGTTTGATGTACAGGTACAAGATGGCATTGTGTCATACCCTGGTTTGTTCTGAACAGAATGAGCCTATGTTCGTCTATGTTTGTCTATTGTGAAGAACATTTGCAATGGAACACACACCTGAATGCGCTCCTTTCCACGAAGACCAAAATTATGATCTGTTTCTTTGAATTGCCTTGTGAATACCTAACACTGCATGATCATATTTTATAACTTGTTGGCAATAGAACAAGGTTTCAAATGATGCCCACCTGACCTGCTTTTGGATTAGAACAACAGTAATTGTGTGATGGCGGGAATGCAGGGTTTTATCCAGAGTGACTCGTCCATTAAAATGACTTAGGAACTGTATACACTTTGGAGAGGTGAACTTTTAATAATTTTCTGTTCCCTTTCAATTGCTACCATGCTTATGCATATGCTTTTCATGTTTCATCTATAAGAAACATTCAAATTTAGCCCTATCCATATAGGCCAATTCCCGTGAGTGTAAAAGGTTAAAAACTAGCACAAAAGTGCCCATATGCACATGGAACAAGGAACAAGGAAACTAATGTTTTTTTTCCGATTTTGTTTCATTTGACTAAAAACCAAGCATAGCCTCCCCTCTCCGTAATGAAGGCTGTTTTTTGTCCTGCCCAATGCATTTGCCATATTGTTGTGGTTAGGGTTGGGATAAGGTTGGGATAAGGTTGTGGTAATGGTGTGGCCCAATGCATTTGCCAAGTAGCCAAGACTATTTTTTACTTAGCACTTTTTTTCTTCTTAACTTCTTAAAGCATTGTTGGCTAAGGGCTTGTAAGTACGCATTTCACTGTAAAGTCAACACTTGTTGACCTGATTTTAAAGGGTTTAGCTCGTGGGATCGCTTTGAAATAAATCTTTATTAAAAGATCAAATTTGGAAGCAGCAAAACAGTGAGCAAGAGCCCCTTTTTATCTCTGCATTGTACATTTATTTTAACTCTTGTTAATACTTTGGATGTGTGTAAAAAAAACCTCCATGTAGGCTACATGTCCTTCATGGAATGAGAAATGAGATGATGCCAGTGACCATCGGATTTATAAAACATTTGTTATTTTCCTGTAACAAATGCTTGTTTTCCTTTTTATTTGATAAAAAAATGTAGCCCCCAGTAGGCAACACTTACCCTACTATAACTGAAGCTGGTTCAACAGCATTGTGTTTGGTGTCTTTCTTATCCTGGCCATGCATTAGCCATGTAGCCTATCCATAAAATTGTTCTAAATGTCCTCGTGAGGCTTTTGCTGCCATGCTTTGGTGTTATTCATAATCGTTATTCATAATTCACATAGGCCTGCATACTCCATTTTGCTTGTATCAATTCCCATTTCCAAAGAGCGTCTCTTGTCCGGATACCAAAGGCGCCCTGCTCCAAACATATTCAAATGTTTATGTCCTATATTGCAAAATCAACGGTGGATAGGCCTATATCTTTCTCATCAGAGTGTGCAGCTGAATGCTAGAAACACTTGGCTACTCGGTTTGTTGTTTTTGACTAAGTTTGAGTATAAATACTTCACTTGTTTTTGCACGGATTCTGTAAAGACATTAGCTTTTCTCAGGTAGGACCACTATTTCGTGTCCCAGAAGTCCCGCAAATTGACAGTTTGATGCCTGCTTGACAAAAACTCTAACGTTGGCTAGCTTGCTATGAGCTGCTAGCTAAGCTGGTAGCCATCAAGCTAACTAAGATAGCTGCTTGGATTTTCCTTATTTGGGACTGCCTTGAGGAAGAGATGAGTACTTCCTGCGTTGTAGGAGTTGTGTTTACTATGCTCTTTTCCGGGACACTGGACGACCAGATTTTCAATGCAACAACTGCCGATTTGCGGAGGACTATAGGACCGAGCTGTCTACCCTAAGCAAACAAATCTCGGCATTGCACAATTTGCTGTTTGAACCACGGCCACCTACCTTCTCCTTCTCTACACCCCAGGCTGGACTTCATTCTGATATGCTAAGAGTATCACAGCCATGTCACCTCTCTGTGACTGACTGACTGACCAGTGCTTCACAGGGACCTCTCACCGGGTAAGTCTCCCCACTTGTGGAAAATGGAACAGGGCCGACTAACTGATTCTAGCTCTGAAAGACTCTAAAAAGCAACCGATTTTAATTCAGGCCATGTACCATCGCTGGGCCACGGCTGCAAAAGATTCAGCAGACTACTGGCATTACACATCTGGCTAAAAGACTGCTGTAACTCTTTTGGCATAACTTTCATAGACAACTTGGATACCTTTTGGCGAAGGATGCTCTACAGGAATGACAGAGTCCATCCAAATCCTCTTGGTGCCTAGACCCTGTCTACGCATTTCACCTTGAAACAATGACTTATCAGTGACTCAAGCTCTGGAAACCCCTGGGAATACAGACATGCATCTGTTGGTCACAGATACCTTAACAAATATGGGCCTCAGAATGTCCCCCAGGATCTCATCACAACATTTTTGCGCATTCAAATTGCCATCGGTAAAATGCAATTGTGCTTGTTGTCCATAGCTTATACCTGCCCATACCATAACCCCAAGGCCACCATGGGATCACTCTGTTCACAACATTGACATCAGCAAACCTCTTGCCCACACGATGCCATACATGTGGTCTGCAGTTATGAGGCTGGTTGTATGTACTGCTAAATTCTCTAAAACAACATTGAAATGAGGCTTAAGGTAGAGAAATTAACATAAGATTATCTGGTAACAGCTCTGGTGGACATTTCTGCAGTCAGCATGCCGATTGCACGCTCCTTCAACTTGAGACATCTGTGGCATTGTTTTGTGTGACAAAACTGCACATTGTACTGGCCTTTTATTGTCCCCTGCACAAGTTTCACTTGTGTAATGATCATGCTGTTTTCAGCGCATGAAACATTGGACCTACACTTTACATGTTGTGTTTATATTTTGTTCAGCGAACATTGTCCCAGAAAGTGTAGGCAGTCGTTGTAAATAACAGAATTGATGTTCCTCTAACTACCCTCAATCCTACACTGAGGCGGTTTACACTAGTATGAAGCCCACTGTGTGCAGTTCACCCTCCACTATCAGCTCAAACATAAACATCACTGTCATGTCTACATATAATATAAATAATATGTGGTTTAGCAGACGCTTTTATACCTCTCATAAGCCTCCCAGTAAAGCAATAAAAACAACCAAGCATCCCAGAAAAGCGCTAAACATAGCCCACATTAACTTCTTGGTGACAGTATTGAGTAACTTGGATGAATAAGGTGCCTAGAGTAAACTGCCTGCTACTCTGCACCAGATGCTAATATATGCATATTATTAGTAGTATTGGATAGAAAACACTCTAGTTTCTAAAACAGTTTGAATGATGTCTGAGTATAACAGAACTCATATGGCAGGTGAAAACCTGAGACAAATCCAACCAGGAAGTGGGAAATCTGAGGTTTGTAGTTTAATTTAAGTGATTGCCTATCCAATATGCTGTGTCTATGGGGCCAGATTGCACTTCCCAAGGCTTCCAGCAGATGTCAACAGTCTTTAGACAGTTGTTTGAGGATTCTATTGTGGAAGGGTGTCGAATAAGAGCTGTTTCAACAAGTGGACTAGGCTGAAGCCAATCAGTTGTTTACTGTGCAGCCAAGCGGGCCCGCCGTTCCTTCTTTTTCCTCTGTAATGAATACGCTATTGCCCGGTTGGAATATTATTGAAGATTTATTAAAAAAGACCCTAAGGATTGATTGTTAACATCATTTGACATGTTTCTACAAACTGTAATGGAACTCTTGACTTTTTGTCTTGATTTTGCATTGTGCCTTTGAAATACTGAACTAAACGCGCAAACAAAACGGTATTTGGACATAATCGTACAAAACGAACATTTCTTTGTGGGAGTTCTGGGAGATTTATAATGCCATTTATGACTTCTGTTGACTCCACAATTTGGCGGATAACTGTATGGCTTGCTTTTGTGGCTGAAGGCTGTTCTCAGATTGAATATTGTGCATTTGCCGTAAAGCGTTTTTGAAATCTGACACAGCGTTAAGAACAAGTCTATCTTTAATTTAATTCTATGTAAAACATGTATCTTTCATCAAAGCTTATGATGAGTATTTTTTTATGTGGCTTTCGCCAAAAAGCCTTTTTGAAATCGGATGTGGTTGGATTAACGAGAAGTGTATCTTTAAACTGGTGTAAAATACTTGTATGGTTGAGGAATTTTAATTATGAGATTTCTGTTTTGAATTTGGCGCCCTGCAATTTCACTGGCTGTTAGCGAGGTGGGACGCTAGCTTCCCGAACGATCCCAGAGAGGTTAACATACAGAGTATACCAAACATTAGAAACACACATATGATCTCTGTAATTGCAAACAAAGGTTTCTCTACCAAATATTAAGTTCTGCTTTTCTGATGTATCAAATATATCTATATATATATATATCTATATATATATCTCTCTATTACACATATACATTTTTTTTTCTTCACCTTTATTTAACCAGGAAGGCCAGTTGAGAACACCTTTATTTAACCAGGTAGGCTAGTTGAGAACAAGTTCTCATTTGCAACTGCGACCTGGCCAAGATAAAGCATAGCAGTGTGAACAGACAACACAGAGTTACACATGGAGTAAACAATTAACAAGTCAATAACACAGTAGAAAAAGAGTCTATATACATTGTGTGCAAAAGGCATGAGAAGGTAGGCGAATAATTACAATTTTGCAGATTAACACTGGAGTGATAAATGATCAGATGGTCATGTACAGGTAGAGACATTGGTGTGCAAAAGAGCAGAAAAGTAAATAAATAAAAACAGTATGGGGATGAGGTAGGTAAAATTGGGTGGGCTATTTACCGATGGACTATGTACAGCTGCAGCGATCGGTTAGCTGCTCAGATAGCAGATGTTTGAAGTTGGTGAGGGAGATAAAAGTCTCCAACTTCAGCAATTTTTGCAATTCGTTCCAGTCACAGGCAGCAGAGAACTGGAATAAAAGGCGGCCAAATGAGGTGTTGGCTTTAGGGATGATCAGTGAGATACACCTGCTGGAGCGCGTGCTACGGGTGGGTGTTGCCATCGTGACCAGTGAACTGAGATAAGGCAGAGCTTTACCTAGCTTGGACTTGTAGATGACCTGGAGCTAGTGGGTCTGGGGACGAATATGTAGCGAGGGCCAGCCGACTAGAGCATACAGGTCGCAGTGGTGGGTGGTATAAGGTGCTTTAGTAACAAAACGGATGGCACTGTGATAAACTGCATCCAGTTTGCTGAGTAGAGTGTTGGAAGCTATTTTGTAGCTGACATGACATCGCCGAAGTCGAGGATCGGTAGGATAGTCAGTTTTACTAGGGTAAGTATGGCGGCGTGAGTGAAGGAGGCTTTGTTGCGGAATAGAAAGCCGACTCTAGATTTGATTTTAGATTGGAGATGTTTTTGAGTCTGGAAGGAGAGTTTACAGTCTAGCCAGACACCTAGGTACTTAGATGTTCACATATTCTAGGTCGGAACCATCCAGGGTGGTGATGCTAGTCGGGCGTGCGGGTGCAGGCAGCGAACGGTTGAAAAGCATGCATTTGGTTTTACTAGCGTTTAAGAGCAGTTGGAGGCCACGGAAGGAGTGTTGTATGGCATTGAAGCTCGTTTGGAGGTTAGATAGCACAGTGTCCAAGGACGGGCCGGAAGTATACAGAATGGTTTCGTCTGCGTAGAGGTGGATCAGGGAATCGCCCACAGCAAGAGCAACATCATTGATATATACCGAGAAAAGAGTCATGCAATAAAATGCAAATTCAATACTTAAAAATCATACAATGTGAATTTCTGGATTTTTGTTTTAGATTCCGTCTCTCACAGTTGAAGTGTACCAATGATAAAAATTACAGACCTCTACATGCTTTGTATCAAATAATTGTTCTCCCACTGTATCTGAGAATGCTGTTCATTACTACAGCTCAGTGTTCAAAACCATAGCGCCCACAAAGCTCATGACTAAGCTAAGGACCCTGGGGATAATCACCTCCCTCTGCAACTGGATCCTGGACTTCCTGACAGACTGCTCCCAGGTGGTAAGTGTAGGCAACAACACATCTGCCACGCTGATCCTCAACACTGGGGCCCCTCAGGAGTGTGTACTTAGTCCCCTCCTGTACTCCCTGTTCAACAACGACTGTGTGGCCAAACACGACTCCAACACCATCGTTAAGTTTGCTGACGACACAAGTGGTAGGCCTGATCAACAACGAGGAGACAGCCCAAAGGGAGGAGGTCAGAGAACTGGCAGTGTGGTGCCAGGACAACAACCTCCCCTTCAGTGTGAGCAAGACAAAGGAGCTGATTGTGGACTACAGGAAAAGGCGGGCCAGACAGGCCCCATTAACATCAATGCAGCTGTAGTGGAGTGGGTCGAGAGTTTCAAGTTCCATGATGTCCACATCACCAACAATCTATCATGGTCCAAACATACCAAGACAGTCGTGAAGAGGGCACGACAACCTTGCCCCCTAAGGAGACTGAAAAGATTTGGCATGTGCCCCCAGATCCTCAAAATATTCTACAGCTGCACCATTGAGAGCATCCTGACCGGCTGCATCACCGCCTGGTATGGCAATTGCTCGGCATCTGACCGTAAGGCGCTACAGTACATCATGGGGGCCAAGCTTCCTGCAATCCAGAGGAAAGCCCATAAAATTACCAGAGACTCATAGACTGCGGTACTGGAGAGCCAAGTCTAGGGCCAAAAGGCTTCTTAACAGCTTCTACCCTCAAGCCATAAGACTGCTGAACAATTAATCAAATGGCCCCCGGAATATTACATTGACCCCCTCCCCCCTCCATTTGTTTTGTACACTGCTGCTACTCGCTGTTTATTATCTTTGCATGGTCACTTCACCCCTACCTACATGCACAAATTACCTCAACTAACATGTACCCCTACACACTTTCTCGTTACCGGTGTCTCTTTATTAGGGTTTGTAAGTGAGCATTTCACTGTAAGGTCTACACGTTGTATTCGGCGCATGTGACTAATAAAGTTTGATTTGATTTAATAAATACAGAAGTACACGTTGATTGGCCAGTGAATGGTCAAAGCCCTCGTCACACTTACAATTCACTTAGTCATCAAATCCCAGCCCTTTCGCTGCCACCGCCAGCTATGAAAACAGCACAAATATTTCTGACACACCCCCGGATCTATAGCGCTAATGCCAGCGCTAAGATGTGCCATTGCGTTAGTTCTGTTAAGATGGAGCCCTCGGGTTGCTAAATCTACAGATGATTGATTCCCTCTTGTGGTCTAATAAGTAGAGCTGCAGACTGAAAGTAAGTGTTATGGGTGGAAGATGGCACAGTGATGCCATCTGTTGGTAAATGTTCATTACTGCAACTCTTGGGTTTTACCGGGGTGCTTGAGATACCCGGATGTGTTGTGATGTACTGAACAAGACTGGTTACTCGCATCAATGCCTCTGTCTCGTCATTTAGCATTCAAACATGGTGTCAGAGTCGGATAACTAACCATGCTTTCCGCAAATTAGAGTCACCTGCTCTGGTTTACAAACAAATGCTTATTTGTGTAAAATTTCGCCCGGAATTGGCCTTAAGCTAGAGTGAGTTTGCTAGTTAGCTTCAGTGTTGTTAGCACCGGTTAGACATGGCAGCGAACATTCCCCCTCCCGCCGTTATGAAGTTCAGTGGGGATTGGAGCACGAACTGGGATACGTTTAGAGGTGAATGGGAGGACTATGCGCTAGCAACGGGACTTGGAAAAGGAAAAGGAAAGATGAGGTAGTGGCTGCCACTTTGAGGACTATAATGGGAACTGAATGCCGACACGTATACAAACACAACCTGAACCTAACAGCAGCACAGCAAGGTAACGCTATAGCTATTCTTGATGCTCTTGAACATTACTTTACGCCAGCAAAGAACGTCATCTACGAGCGTTATGTTTTCGGTCGTTGCAAACAGGAGGACGGGGAGTCCATTGACAGCTTTGTCACTAGGTTAAGGGAAAAGGCAGCTGCATGTGACTATGGTGCTTTAAGAGATGAACTGATCAGAGATACGATTGTGCTTGGCATAACGGATGAGGGCACCCGCAGACGTTTGCTGAGAGAACGTGACCTGACGCTGGCCTTGGCAGTGGAGACATGCCGTGCAGCAGAGCTTACTGACATACGGATGAGGTCCATGGAGCTAGAAAGGCAACATACGGACAATGTAAATGCTACATTCAGGCAGCCAGTAAAGAAATTCCCCTTTGCCACAGCTAATGCTAATACTACAGCCAACTCTGCAGTAGACAACCCCAATACATGCCGATATTGTGGCATTTCTCATGGACGAGGAAAAGAACACTGCCCAGCCTATGGAAAAATATGCAAATCCTGTGGTACAGCTAATCACTTCGCAAGGGTCTGCATGAAAAGCAAGAGAAAGGAGGGTAAAGTGCACTCCATGGAAACAAACACAGATGAAGGGAACGACAGCACAGAGGATGTATATGCTAGCGAGTGCATAGGGGCAGTGAGGGCAAAAGGACAAAAGTGGTTTGTCACTCTGCTACTTAATAATAAACCACAGCAATGCCAGCTAGATTCAGGGGCCACATGCAACGTTATGAGCCTTAAAGACAAAAGGAGGCTCGCGCCCAGAGACAAACTCACACAGAGTAGCACCAAGCTGAAACTGTATTCAGGCCAGTTCATGACCTCTTTAGGCCTGTTTGTGACAGAGTGTGTTTTACGTGGCCAGAAATACACCCTTGAGTTTGAAATAGTTGAGACTAGTCAACAGCCATTACTGTCAGGTTCTACATGCGAGCGCCTTGGACTTATTAACTTCACCATCCCAGCTGATCTTAACATTATAGACAAAGTCCAGGCTGGGCCCCTGAGCAAGGAGACACTCCTAAGCAAGTACCATGATGTCTTCAACGCACCGGTCGAGTCAGTTCCTGGGGAAGTCCACTTTGAGTTGGACGCAGAAATCCAGCCTGTCCAGTGTGCACCCCGCAATGTACCAGTGGCCATGAAAGCAGCTACGAAGGCTCAGCTTGACAAATACGAAGCAGATGGCCACATCATATCCGTCACCGAGCCTACGGACTGGATAAGTAATATGGTTATCGTCAAGAAACCAGACAAGCTACGGATATGCATTGATCCTAAACACCTCAACCGGGCTCTGCGACGTTCACATTACATTATGCCCACGTTGGAGGATGTTCTTTACAAGCTCCCAAAGGCCAGAGTCTTCACGCTCGTGGATGCCAGAGATGCCTTTCTGCAGTGCAAGCTCGACGAGCCCAGCAGCTACATGACCACCTTTTGGACACCCTGGGGCAGGAAGAGGTGGTTGAAGCTTCCGTTTGGTGTCTCCATGGCTCCAGAGGTGTATCAGCGAAAACAGCATGAGCTGTTGATGGGACTTAGTGGCGTGGAACCCATAGCAGATGACATTCTCGTAGTGGGCTGTGGGGACAGTGATGAGGAGGCAGAATGTGACCATGACGCCAAGCTACTGGCCCTGATGGTCAGATGCAGACAGGTCAAGCTAAGGCTAAGCATAAAAAAGCTTCAGTTTAAAGTGCCAGAGGTCCGCTTTCATGGGCACATCTTGTCCTCCACCGGATTGAAGGCGGATCCTGAAAAAGTGAAGGCTGTCTTGGAAATGCCCCACCCATCTGACGTGAAGGGAGTGCAGCGCTTCGTCGGATTCGTCACCTACCTGGCCAAATTCCTACCGCGGCTCTCTGAAGTGTGTGAGCCACTGAGGAGGCTCATGGACAAGGACACCATCTGGCATTGGCTCCCAAAACATGACGCAGCGGTGAGGGAAATAAAACAACTGGTCACCCAGACACCTGTACTGCGATACTACAATGTGTCAAAACCTGTCACGATTCAGAGTGACTCAAGCCAGTATGGACTTGGCTGTTGCCTCATGCAGGAGGGCCAGCCTGTGGCATTCGCCTCTAGGGCACTCACCCCAACAGAGCAGAACTATGCCCAGATAGAGAAGGAGTGCCTCAGCATTGTGTTTGCATGCCAACGCTTCCACCACTACCTGTACGGGCGCGACAATATTACCGCAGAGACCGATCACAAGCCCCTTATTGCTATATTCAGCAAGCCTCTCCTGAATGCCCCAAAACGACTGCAGAGCATGCTACTGGCCCTACAAAACTACAACCTCAAGGTGGTGTATAAGCCAGGGCCAGAGATGTATGTGAGTGACACGCTCAGCAGGGCTACTGCATCAGGCACTCACACACGCTCCATGCATGAACAACAGGCAGTGTGCAGCTTGCAAACAGAGCAAGTGGATGTTGAACACATCAACCAGGCTGACTACCTTAATGTTACGGACCAGCGCTTTATACAAATCAGACAGCACACAGACAGGGACGGGCAACTCCAGGCATTGAGGTCTGTGATTCTGATGGGCTGGCCCGACTGCAGGGAAGAAACTGCTTTAGCCGTCAGAGAATATTGGCCAATCAAAGAGGAGCTCAGTGTTCAAAACGGAGTGATATTCAAGAGTCAGAGAGTCGTTATTCCCCGGTCTCTGCGCCCTGAGATGTTGGCACGCGTGCACTCAAGTCACATAGGAGGTGAGGCCTGTTACAGACAAGCGCGTGACACACTGTATTGGCCAGGAATGCAGAGTGAAATTAAAGACTATGTCAGTAAATGCACAATCTGCAATGAATATGCCATTGAGCAACAGAGAGAGACGATGATGTCCCACGAGCTACCGATGCGCCCCTGGCAGATAGTGAGTCTAGATCTCTTCCAGCACAGTGGCAAAGACTTTCTGCTGGTAGTCGATCATTACTCAGACTTTTGGGAGATCGACCTCCTCCCCGACCTCTCAGCAGAGACAACGATCAAACGCTGCAAGGCTCAGTTTGCCCGCTATGGCCAGCCAGATAGGGTAATTTCAGACAATGGACCCCAATTCTCCGGAGTTGAGTTCCGAAAATTTGCTGCAGGATGGGAATTCGAGCACGTCACTTCATCACCACGACACCCAAAAGCTAATGGGAAGGCAGAGTCCGCAGTAAAAATCGCAAAGAACCTCTGCAAAAAGGCTCTGCGAGAGGGCAAAGATGCCTGGAAAGCAATCCTGCAGTGGCGCAATACCCCGACAGAAGGCATGGACAGCAGCCCGGCACAGCGCCTCATGGCACGGCGCTTAAAAGCAGCTCTGCCAGTAGCCAGCACTCTCCTGGAGCCATGTGTGGTGACAGACGTGCTGGTGAAGCTACGTCACAGAAGACAGGTCTCCAAGTTCATCTACGACAAATCAGCAAAAGACTTACCTGAGCTCAGGGTGGGTGAAACGGTGCGAATGAAGCCACTACCAGGGGACCGGACAGGCCTCTGGAGACTCGGATCCTGTGTACAGAAAGTGGCACCACGTTCCTACTTGGTCGAAGTGAATGGATCACTGTACCGTCGTAACAGGGTTGACCTTCGGATTGCTGAGCCAGCACCTACTCAGAACCCTGATGGTCAAAGGGGTCGCATGACAAAAGACAGAACCCCAGCAAGTCACATGGGGCCTGAGGCACTGGGCGAAGAGCCAGGGGATCACAGGTCGGCCGCTCCCTCGCCCATCAATTCTCCCCTTAGACATTCAGGTGACACGCCTGTGCGGGAACCCGCAGTCCTCGCAGACAAGCCCCCTGTTTTTTCACGATGCGGGCGTCTGTCCCAGCCACCAAAAAGACTTAATCTGTAGGTTTCCCATCAGGGATTGTTGACAGAGATAAAGGTGAAGAGAATATCAAAATGTGTTGTTGTTGTGGAAAAAAAAAAAAAAATACTAAACTGTTCATGTTGGAAATTGTTACTAGGTTTGTTTTGTTAGTGAATTGACACCTCCTGTCCTATTTTATTAAAGGGAAGATGTTATGGGTGGAAGATGGCACAGTGATGCCATCTGTTGGTAAATGTTCATTACTGCAACTCTTGGGTTTTACCGGGGTGCTTGAGATACCCGGATGTGTTGTGATGTACTGACTGGTTACTCGCATCAATGCCTCTGTCTCGTCATTTAGCATTCAAACAGTAAGTTGTTGTATTGTTCAGTATTTATCAATGAAGAACAATATGTCACCAACTAAGACTGAGCGTGGTCTTTCTGAAACCATCTCTCCTTTCCACTTATTCAATCATCTCTCCCTTTCTCTCACCTCATTGAAAAACAAAGTAATTGTTTTATCAGTATACTGTTCTATTCCATATCTATCAGTTCTACATACATGAATGAACAATTATGATTTTTTTAAAGATCAAATATCAGACAAAATCTGAAGATGATCCAGCTACAACTCTGTCTGTCTTTCCTTCTCCCCCTCTTCTCTCTCTCTGATCTGTGTGTGATATGGGATCTCTCTTTCTCTCAGTTGTGTCCGTCCCACACGTCACTACAGTCTTTCTGTCCGAGGACTCCTCAGGCGACGAGCTGCAGCACAACGACGACTCCATCACTGGCTTCCCCGAAAGCTTTCTCTTCTCCGTCCTGTTTGAATGGTCACCCCTGTACGCTTCACTCCTACCAATGATAATGCATTTGCTTCATTATAGTACTTTGTTAATTGACTTCTCGGCCCAGTTGGAAGCATGATTGGGTGGCTGGTCTGCACTCTTCCTTTGTTTTCTCTTTGATTGATTTCCAATTGTCTAAAGACATCTCTTTCTGCTGTCGGCTGAGATGAGGTCCATCTCTCAAATGTTTTTTTCACCCCTTTGCAAGCAAATGGTTTTATCTGCTGCAATAGTATCTTATAATGTAGCTAAAAAAAAGCAGGCCTGTCATGCAAGTGTAGATACAATCAACGTAAATTCTGTATCTCTATGCTGGGACTATAATAATGTAATTGCTAGAGCGTCATGTCAACAGTTTATTGTACTGTATGTGACAATATTATTGTCACATTGTAACTGACGGAACAATATTTCCAACAGGCCGCAGCCTTAACGCTCCCTGGAGGAGGCAGAGTTTGCAGAGGAACCCAGCAGTGGCCCCTCCTACACGGCCCCACCCAGCCCGGTGATGGAGAAGTTTGCGTGACATCAACCTGCTACGGACATGTTCAGCTGCTTGGATGAGACCGAGGGCCAGCAGCTCAACCATGCCAGGAGCCTGGAGGACCTCCGCATTCCCAACGACCACTGGGAGCAGCAGAAATTCACCTACCAGGTAGCACTCGGAGGCTACAGACCTGGTTCAAATATCTATTTCAGGGTCTGAAACCGGGCCACGGTCCACTTCTGTTGTCCAATATCTATACTTGTGATGTTACACAGCTCTTGATAGTACTGGTTATCAGCTGTTTTGTTTTCTTGTGTCTTCCCTCTGTAGCGCATGGACCTGAGCGGCAGCGAGCACACGTGCACCCTCCCAGGCCTCAAAGACCCCAACCCTTACAGCAAGATGTGGAGTGTGCATGTGCAAGATCACATGGCCGTGGCCAGCCGGTTGTCGCAGAACTGGGACGGACCCCTGTCGGTGCCCCCACCTGAGCTTGAGGAGCCACTGCCCCCCCCAGCCGAGAAAGCTTCGGTCCCAGGGTCCCTGAACTGCCAGATCCCTCTACCACCCCTAGCCAAGGGGGGTGCATAACCATCCCCCGCCCCCAGGGGAGGAAAACCCCAGAGCCATGGAAGGTCTTGGCTGCGCCACCAGTGCACGAGCCACAAAACAAGCCAGGAGTGGCGGGAGGGTGGGACCAACACGGCAGGGGGTCAGGAGTTCCGGCAGGCCCTTGGGATGGGGGGTAACCTGACGCTGCAGCCCACCGAGATAGACTTCAGCGAAGGTGAGGACGTGGATCTGCTCAGCCTCCTTGACCCCCTGAACAACCCAGCCCAATCCACCACCACCCCAGCCTCGGCAGGGGAAGGAGCAGACACCCTGCCCCTCCATCCTCCAGGACCATTTTCCCGTCACGGCGCTATCCCCAGAGCCTGCCCCCCTTCCACCAACACATGCCGCTCAACCCCTTCACCACTCCCCTCGGCTACCCTACCCACAGACCCTACTTGCCCACCGTGGCGGGGAATCCCTTCAGTGGAGGCGCATGCAGGCCTCCTGCCTCTGCCTATTTCCATGCCACCCCCCATGGTCATCCTCCTCACCTTCTCTCCACAATTCCGGGGCTCTACAGACTGTCCTCTCCTGTAGGGTCGACACTCCCCCCTGGCAATGGCTCTATGCGGCCTGCCTTCCCCAATCATGGCGGTCCTCCCCCCACCTCTTCAGACAACCTGTTGAACTCCCCCCTCAGCCCCCAGCCCTAAGCCTCCCAACACTACAGAGGACTCTGAGACTCAGGATCCCTTTGGGGACCTACTGGCCATGGCCACGCCGGCCATAGCACTACCTATAATGAGGGACCTTCGGGGGAAGTGGGAGACTTTTGACTAACCCCCCCCCAACGCCACTAAGTGACTTTCCACTTAGTGGCATTGTCTTATTTACCCCTTCCCTGCACCAGCTTATGCTGCTGATCAATGAGGAACAGAGTCTGTGTGTCAGGTGACAGATCGAGAGGCTGGTTTCCACACGGTCCCCTTCCCCAGTCACTTGGACAAGTCCGTTTCCCCCTCTGCTGAGCCTCTTTCCTTTTCTCTTTGTCTGTCTCTCACCCTCTATCACTCTCTTTCGTCCTTTAGCCAGGAATGGGACTCTAAACCTGGCTTTACTTATTTCAGTATGCTGATACATCAACCTTGCAGAGCCCATGCTAGCGCGCTCTTGCACATTGTCTTGCACATTGTCTTTTAGCTTAGCCTATAGCTTTGCTTAGCTTGTGTGGCCTCTAAAACGCATCTTGACTCTATCCTGAGACCAAGCACCAAAAGGCCAGCACGTCTCAGAAACTGTCAGAGCCGTGTCTGTCACTACAATGAAAATGCTAATCATTAGAGTAGCCAGTAGTCTGCATTTGTGGATTGCCCAGGTTAACAGCGCATTCCAAGCATGCAGTCAGTCTACCCTCGATGTCTTCAGCTGTGTCATGCTAAACAATTTATTTTAGAGGAAACACTTAAACGATACATGATTTTGTTTGTCTGGACTCACCTCTGTACAAACTAATAGACTGTACTCATTCACTGAAACAAATCTGCCGGAAAATATCCCACATTTAAAAACATTCTAAGGTTTAATACAGTTGAAGTCGGCAGTTTACATGCACCTTAGCCAAATACATTTAAACTCAGTTTTACACAATTCCTGACATTTAATCCTAGTAAAAAATCCCTGTTTTAGGTCAGTTAGGATCACCACTTTATTTTAAGAATTTGAAATGTCAGAATAATAGTAGAGAGAAGGATTTATTTCAGCTTTTATTTCTTTCATCACATTCCCAGTGGGTCAGAAGTTTACACATACACTCAATTAGTATTTGGTAGCATTGCCTTTAAATTGTTTAACTTGGATCAAACGTTTCAGGTAGCCTTCCACAAGCTTCCCACTATAAATTGGGTGAATTTTGACCCGGTTTGTAGGCCTCCTTGCTCGCACAGGTTTTTTCAGTTCTGCACACACATTTTCTATAGGTTTGAGGTCAGGGATTTGAGATGGCCACTCCAATACCTTGACTTTGTTGTCCTTACGCCATTTTGCCACAACTTTGGAAGAATGCTTGGCGTCATTGTTCATTTGGAAGACCCATTTGCGACCAAGCTTTAACTTCCTGACTGATGTCTTGAGATGTTGCTTCAATATATCTACATCATTTTCCAACCTCATGATGCCATCTATTTTGTGAAGTGCACCAGTCCCTAATGCAGCAAACCACCCCCACAACATGATGTTGCCACCGTGCTTCACGGTTGTGATGGTGTTCTTTGTCTTGCAAGCCTCTCCCTTTTTCCTACAAACATAACGATGGTCATTATGGCCAAAGAGTAAAAATTTTATTTCATCAGACCAGAGGACATTTCTCCAAAAAGTATGATCTTTGTCCCCATGTACAGTTGGAAAACGTAGTCTGGCTTTTT
The DNA here is from genome assembly GCF_045791955.1 of Oncorhynchus clarkii lewisi. NCBI lineage: Eukaryota > Metazoa > Chordata > Actinopteri > Salmoniformes > Salmonidae > Oncorhynchus > Oncorhynchus clarkii. Next base: position 2,117,377 of record NC_092175.1, read on the forward strand.
TATGGCGGTTTTGGAGCAGTGGCTTCTTCTTTGCTGAGCGGCCTTTCAGGTTATGTCGATATAGGATTCGTTTTACTGTGGATATAGATACTTTTGTACCTGTTTCCTCCAGCATCTTCAGAGGGTCTTTTGCTGTTGTTCTGGGATTGATTTGCACTTTTCGCACCAAAGTACGTTCGTCTCTAAGAGACAGAACGTGTCTCCTTCCTGAGCGGTATGACGGCTGCGTGGTCCCATGACGTTTATACTTGCATACTATTGTTTGTACAGATGAGCACGGTATCTTCAGGCATTTGGAAATTGCTCCCAAGGATGAATCAGACTTGTGGTGTACAATTTTTTTTCTGAGGTCTTGGCTGATTTCTTTTGATTTTCCCTTGATGTCAAGCAAAGAAGCACTGAGTTTGAAAGTAGGTCTTGAAATACATCTACAGGTACACCTCCAATTGACTCAAATGGTGAAGATTAGCCTATCAGAAGCTTCTAAAGCCATGACAAGATGTTTTCCAAGCGGTTTAAAGGCACAGTCATCTTAGTGTATGTAAACTTCTGACCCACTGAATTGTGAAACAGTGAATAATAAGTGAAATAATCTGTCTGTAAACAATTCTTTGAAATATTACTTGTGTCATGCACAAAGTAGATATCCTAACCAACTTGCCAAAACTATAGTTTGTTAACAAGAAATTTGTGAAGTGGTTGAAAAACGAGATTTAGTGACTGCAACCTAAATGTATGTAAACTTCAGACTTCAACAGAGTATAATTATGTAGTTTTCTGTAGAATACTATACTACACACTATTGTATCCCTCGATCATGTGTAGTACTTGGTGTATAATTTTGTTGTATACTGTAGAATAGTATAGTAAATAACACTGCAGTCTGCAACAATATATTTTTTTTAACTATAGTAAATACAGTATTTCATTTGTATATACCCTGTCCATTATCCTCCCCCAAATTTGTGCCACCTGTAAGTGAGAAACCTATACTGAACAACAATATAAATGCAACATGCAACAATTTAAACGTTTTTAGTGAGTTACAGTTCGTATAAGGAAATCAGGCAGGGGCACAGCCATGGGTGGGCCTGGCAGGGCATATCAGAATGAGTTTATCCCCACAAAAGGGCTTTATTACAGACAGAAATACAGTTTCATCGGCTGTCCAGGTGGCTGGTCTCGGACGATCCCGCAGGTGAAGAAGCCGGATGTGGAGGTCCTGGGATGGCGTGGTAACATGTGGTCTGCGGTTGTGAGGCCGTTTGGACATGCTGCCAAATTCTCTAAAATTACGTTGGAGGCGGCTTATGGTAGTGGAAATAACATTAAATTCTCTTGCAACAGCTCTGGTGGACATTGCTGCAGTCAGCATGCCAATTGCACGCTCCCTCGAAACTTGTGGCATTGTGTCACAAAACTGCACATTTTAGAGTGGCCTCTTATTGTCCCCAGCATCAGGTGCACCTGTGTAATTATCATGCTGTTTAATCAGCTTCTTGATATGCCACATCTGTCAGGTAGATGGGTTATCTTGGCAAAGTATCTTGGCAAAGTATAAATTCTCACTAAAAGGGATGTAAACCAATTTGTGCACACAATTTGACAGCAATACACTTTTTTCTGAGTATGGAAATCTTCTGGTAGCTTTTATTTCAGCTTATGAAACATGGAACCAACACTTTACATGCTGCATTTATAATTTTGTTCAGTATACATGCCAAGCATGGTTATAGAAAAGAGCAGAAGCTCTGAACTCTTCTTTTAGAAGCTAGTCCTAACTACTTACCGGTTATAGAACATTTCTTTTTTTAGTATTTCTCCTCAAGGAGAAAGCCCCCCCACTTGCAAGTGAACGATAATACACTGCTCAAAAAAATAAAGGGAACACTAAAATAACACATCCTAGATCTGAATTAATGAAATATTCTTATTCAATACTTTTGTCTTTACATAGTTGAATGTGCTGACAACAAAATCACACAAATTATCAATGGAAATCAAATGTATCAACCCATGGAGGTCTGGAGTCACACTCAAAATTAAAGTGGAAAACCACACTACAGGCTGATCCAACTTTGATGTAATGTCCTTAAAACAAGTCAAAATGAGGCTCAGTAGTGTGTGTGGCCTCCACGTGCCTGTATGACCTCCCTACAACGCCTGGGCATGCTCTTGATGAGGTGGCGGATGGTCTCCTGAGGGATCTCCTCCCAGACCTGGACTAAAGCATCCGCCAACTCCTGGACAGTCTGTGGTGCAACGTGGCGTTGGTGGATGGAGCGAGACATGATGTCCCAGATCTGCTCAATTGGATTCAGGTCTGGGGAACGGGCGGGCCAGTCCATAGCATCAATGCCTTCCTCTTGCAGGAACTGCTGACACACTCCAGCCACATGAGGTCTAGCATTGTCTTGCATTAGGAGGAACCCAGGGCCAACCGCACCAGCATATGGTCTCTCAAGGGGTCTGAGGATCTCATCTCGGTACCTAATGGCAGTCAGGCTACCTCTGGCGAGCACATGGAGGGCTGTGCGCCCCCCCCAAAGAAATGCCACCCCACACCATGACTGACCCACTGCCAAACCGGTCATGCTGGAGGTTGTTGCAGGCAGCAGAACGTTCTGCACGGCTTCTCCAGACTCTGTCACGTCTGTCACATATGCTCAGTGTGAACCTGCTATCTGTGAAGAGCACAAGGCGCCAGTGGCGAATTTGCCAATCTTGATGTTCTCTGGCAAATGCCAAACGTCCTGCACGGTGTTGGGCTGTAAGCACAACCCCCACCATACCACCCTCATGGAGTCTGTTTCTGACTGTTTGAGCAGACACATGCACATTTGTGGCCTGCTGGAGTTTATTTTGCAGGGCTCTGGCAGTGCTCCTCCTGCTCCTCCTTGCACAAAGGCAGAGATAGCGGTCCCGCTGCTGGGTTGTTGCCCTCCTACGGCCTCCTCCACGTCTCCTGATGTACTGGCCTGTCTCCTGGTAGCGCCTCCATGCTCTGGATACTACGCTGACAGACACAGCAAACCTTCTTGCCACAGCTCGCATTGATGTGCCATCCTGGATGAGCTGCACTACCTGAGCCACTTGTGTGGGTTGTAGACTCCGTCTCATGCTACCACTAGAGTGAAAGCACCGCCAGCATTCAAAAGTGACCAAAACATCAGCCAGGAAGCATAGGAACTGAGAAGTGGTCTGTGGTCACCACCTGCAGAACCACTCCTTTATTGGGGTTGTCTTGCTAATTGCCTATCATTTCCACCTGTTGTCTATTCCATTTGCACAACAGCATGTGAAATTTATTGTCAATCAGTGTTGCTTCTTAAGTGAACAGTTTGATTTCACAGAAGTGTGATTGACTTGGAGTTACATTGTGTTGTTTAAGTGTTCCCTTTATTTTTTTGAGCAGTGTATAACAAAAACACTTCAGTAAATACTACAGCAATGTTCCCAAAAACACTACAGTAAATACTAAAGTATACTACACTAGTCTGCAAAAAAGACTACAGTAAATACTACAGTTCGCAAAAAACTACATTAATTACTAGTATATTATTAGTATATATTACTCTTTATTTACTACTGTGTATATATACTATAGTTAACTGTAAATACTATAGTATACTGCAATAAATACTACAGTATTCACTGTATTTCTTTGCAGACTATTTTTAATGTGGTATATCGTTTGGGCTAAAGGAGGTTGGTTGTGGACCTTCAAATGGGCATCTTTAATTTATGTCATGTCTGTTACTGCAATCTTTCAGGTGAAAAACATTTGATAATTAATTTGTCAAAATCAATTCCTTAGTAGTAGGGGAGGAATATAGACCCACCGTGTTTGCTATTTCAACTCATCCCATGTATTCCCTTTTCCCCTTTGTTTATTTAGGATTATTATCATGTTTTCTGTGTCTGAGGACAGTGATCACCTACTACTGAGTCACTGGCTGCTTGCTGAGTGTTTTGCTACTATGTGTGCAAGATTGTAAAGTACATTCTGAAAAAATGGGTACCATTGTCGGTTACGATTGTAATTGCTTGCCAGTGCACTTCCGGTTTGACTGAAATCAGGGCCTACACTAGTCTGTGACACTACCGATCATTTGTCTAGAGAGCTGCTACAAATGTCTCCCCCCACTGCCTTGTGAGTATTCACACAGATGGAGTCATAGCTTTCAGCATTAGCATGAAGCCACTAACTGTGTGCAAGAAGATTACAGAGGAAAAATACAGAGGAATGTTTTCTTAAGCATGGTGTTAGTGACATATTGATTAACTAGTCATAAATTACCCAAAGTGCCGATATTTAGCTGTCTATTTACCTAGCTATATCTAGACGTACTTAAGTATTAATTGTATTTATACTGAAATAAACCTTGGATTGACCAGAACCAAGAATCATTAGTACTGCGCTCACCCCTAGTATTCATTCAATAACTTCAAACTTTTCCACTCTCCATGGTTTGTACGTACCTTTCTTCAGGGCTATGGTTACTTTTGATCGACAATACATTGTAAGTGTGCTTTAAGAATCAGAGCAATGCATTAAATTAAATCTCACTCACACTTGATCAAGACACTAGCAGTATTTTATTGAATCACTGAGCTTTCAAATAACAGTTGTTGCCTTACCGTAAAGGATAATCTGATGTTTTGATCCATATCTACGTTGGAAAAATACCTTTGTGTGTCTATTTGTTGCTGATGTAGATTGTGTCCATACCCCCACCTCCCCTCCCTTCTCAAATAATGTTTCCTATAGAAATGTGATGATATTTTTATGTACAATTGAGCTCTCTTTTTTGAGTTTGGATTGATTTTGTTCTGTTTTCTTTTCCTCATTTGTGTATCCCTCACGATTAAAAAGAGCAGTCACACGATCACTGCCTGGCTTATTTTGATTCACTTCTTGGTAGCCCTGGTCGTTGTACTGACTTTGATTTGCTGCTTAATGTTCTGTTTAAGCTCAAATATTTTTCCATGTTTCCACTCATCTGTCTGTTATTTAGTTGACAAAACTCTCTCAATTCAATGTAATTGAAATGGGCTCGCTCTCTCTCCCTTCTCTCGAGCCATGTTTCTGTCTCTCACTCTTTTTGGATTTGCAGTGTGGTCTGGTCATTCATCCCTGAAGTCCAGGACAAGTGTAACTATTCTGGGGGTAATGGCTCTTCTAAAGACTCTTTGTAAAACAGTCTAGCATAGTGTCTCTTGGACCATTCTCACCCCACGCAGATCCTGTTGGCATGGGTCCATATCAGAAGAGCGGCAAGACCCAGATATTCAGGTATGCTATCTACAGTATATTCTTGAGTTTATACAGTACGGGTGGCATTTCCTTCGCAAATCTGAACCAACAAAATGACCAGGTTTTACTAAGTTCAGCAAAGCTAGGCTGATGCTAAAAGCTAAGCTAGGCTAACGCTAACTAACTTCAAGTCCTCGTTAAGTTGAAGTGACACTTGAGTGACCCATCGACTAAAATGTGCTGACTCAGATTTCCCTTCAGTGTTTTATTACAAGAATCTACACATTTCACACATTTTTACAGTTTAATAAAAACAAGGTTATGTTTGTGTAGAATCCTCTACAGCGCTGTCTTTATTGGATATTTTGAATGCTTTTAATGCGAAACCTATGAACAGTATCAATATTTGAAACGGCCAGCGTCATTGAGGCTAGAATGCCAAAACAGTGTAAACTAATGCAGATATCGAACAACCCAGCAATTAACAAGTCATATCAATTAACATTCACGTGTGAACAATGAAATACAAATGTTTAGCTTTCACTCAGTAGTTAAAAGAACAAAGAAATATGTACAGTAGTATTTTCTGTTTACAGTTCATATTTGTATCACATTGCTTTTCTCTAAGAGATTTGATGGAACTCATGCCTGTTATTTTTCAATTGGTCTTGCTGAGATTTGATGTTTGCATTAAGAAACAGTGTTTCATACGAGACAGTCAAGAGTCCGAGGGACAATGTTTGAGAATGGGACAAGAAGATAAAGGCATAGTGGAATTTGGCTTACTTTTGTCATTTCCAGTCACATACAGTACCCTATATTTTGGTGAAAGGAACAATTTTAAGCCAAATAAGGACAGATGAATTTACTGTACCATCGCAGGCTTTATCACAGATATCTACAGCACCAGTTTGAGTGCCATACATTTTTTTTATTCTAAATCAGAAACTTTCATCAAGTTATCTAGCTGCTCAGATACACGGTTGTCTTATCCTCTGTTTGGAAACAAAAGTGAGCATGCCGCGTTAAGTCTAACCAAAATTGGGTGGAAGAGCTCTCTCTGTGAGGTACTTAAAACCTGTTAAGTCTACCCCCTCCTTTTTCGAACATTCTGTTAAAAATCGCGCAACTTTTCAGCGTCCTGCTACTCATGCCAGGAATATAGTATATGCATATGATTAGTATGTGTAGATAGAAAACACTCTGAAGTTTCTAAAACTGGTTAAATCACGGCTGTGACTATAACAGATCGTGTGTTTCATTGAAAAGCGCAAGAAAAACTGCTCTCTGAAAGCTAAAAATTATTTCCATGCGTCACTTTCATGGGTTGTTAAAAGGGCACAAAATTTATTATCGACCTGCATGCAATTCCTACAGATTCCACACGATGTCGCCATTGTCGTCATTTTCAAGGGAGTTTTTTCTTGGAAAATCCAACTAACTGGATTCCGTTTCTTCCGGTCTCCACCAGGATGTTTTGAATGTGCACATTGGCAGCCATTGATTTGAAAACGAGGAGCTATTGAATATACATCGCCCTGTAATCATTTTGATAGATTATAAACGTTTACTAATACCTAAAGTTGGATTACAAAAGTATTTTGAAGTGTTTTGTGAAAGTTTATCGTCGACTTTTTTAATTTTAAAAAATGACGCAGCGTTTAAAAACAATGTTTTTTTCTGAATGACACAGCTTCCATAGAAAGCTATTTTGGGTATATATGGACCGATTTAAACGAAAAAAAGACCCAATAGTGATGTTTATGGGGCATATAGGAGTGCCAAGAAAGAAGCTCGTCAAAGGTAATGAATGTTTTATATTTTATTTCTGCGTTTTGTGTAGCGCCGGCTAAGCTATATCTTTGTTTACATCGCATTCAGGCATTTTGGGGTGTTGCATGCTATCAGATAATAGCTTCTCATGCTTTCGCCGAAAAGCATTTTAAAAATCTGACTTGTTGGCTAGGTTCACAACGAGTGTAGCTTTAATTCAATACCCTGCATGTGAATTTTGATAAAGGTTTGAGTTTTAACGAGTACATTTAGCATTTAGCGTAGCGCATTTGCATTTCCAGGTGTCTACTTGAGACATCTGCGTCTCAAGTAGGAGCAAGAAGTTAAAATGTCAACCTATAATCAAACAACCAAAGTTGGTGATTGGGATTGTAGAGTGCGACAGAACGATTTCTCGTAAGGCTTCATTTATTCTCCAAAATGCATACTCTGCCATTTTTGCAGCGGTTATAGAACTGTGTAACCTTGAGTGCATAGCAATACCACAATTTGAGGATGCATGAGTCTTAGGAGCAGAGTTTTTTGGGGGGAAATGTGTCCTTACGAGGCAGTGCATCGTGGGGTATATTGTTTGCTAGCAGAGACTAAAGTTAGCTGAAGTTTGTAGTGGCTGTTTTAAAGAAAACCAAACCATGGATTACAGTTTCTTTTGAACCATAGACTGGAAAATACTCCCCTTTAATACCTCCCCTTTAAGATTGTTGCCCTACCTAGAGTAAAACTGTTTATCAAAACATGAACCAAAAAGTGTAAGGGTGGGGGTAGTGGGTGCCCACTGTTCATGTATTTCTTAAAAAAGAAAAGTCCATCCAGTCCATCTTCAACGCTCGATCGAATGGCATATGCCGGTGTTACACTGGAGCCTCCTCTGTCTATCGGAGACCAAAGGTTGTCCTTGGACCTTTGACTTCCCGCCCAGTTTTCAATGACTTTGGAACGCCCCCACCACCAACCGGGATGCTCCTTCAGACATCCAACTCAATTCTTTACCAACCACCCCGCACTGCCCACCCCCACTACTCCAACCTCTACTCCCTCCCCAAGATCCTCCAAACTACTCACACATAAGATTAGGGCAAACAAAACACAAAAATAAAAAAAAATAAAATATGGCACCACTGGGCCAGTAACATATCCATCCAGCATGGGGCAGCAGCTCATGTCGTCTCCCCTGTGTCTCCCTCCAGCGAGCTAGACCGACTATAGAGTCTATTGTCTCAGTGAGTCTTGCGCACCTGCCAGCAGTGCTGTGCTCTCAGATGAGCTTTTGCAGATTTTTGCGTGACGCAGCCAAGCCACATGTCCCGAGCACAGTTCTTGGATCAGATCTAGACTGATCAGATGAGTTGCCCCTCAGTGGGGACGTTAAGCATGCTGTCCGTTTCCAGGCGCGCCCCGGCCACCTCCTGAGCGCTGGGGCTGTAGGATCCCCCCGACTGGCGCTTCTTGCCTACTGTGAACACCAGAGCACCAAGGCACACCAGGGGGATGGCCATCACCAGCCACGGCACCCACTCTTTCTGGGGCTGTTTCTGCAAGGAGGAAACAAGCAAGGAACCAAGGGATAAATGTCAGTGATGAGTGACTAATTCTAAAATTACCGTAATGCTAAAAATATACATTACAAGTCTTAATAGTCTTCATGAATAAACCAATATAAATCCAGAGATTTGAATGAATAACTAACTATAAATGCATTGGAAAGACAATTTGTTGTTTACTAATGTTTACTAATAATTCACTATTTTTTTATTGTGTATACATAGACGATGAATGCAAAATGACTTGGAAGAGGAGGAGAAGAATGAAGAAGTCAATAGTTCTTACTTTTGTATGGCAGAATGGGCCGCTGTAGCCAGGTAGGCACACACACCAGAACCTATTGAGTCGATCGATACAGGATCCACCATTCCGACAGACTCACACTCATTTATCTCTGTTTCACGCCTGAGGAGGAAAACACAATGAGGACATTTTAAACAGACAGAACAAGCATGATATACAGTGGGGTCTGAAATGATTGACACCCTTGATAAAAATGAGTGAAAATTACTATATAAAATAAATGATTCAAATACCTTTTGTATATTGTTGGGAAATTATTTTATTGCTCACAGAATGAGAAATTGTTTAATAAGTAATACTTTTCTTCTCTCAAAAAGGTATTGTAGGGGTCATAATTTCCAATGCCTTTCAATACCTCACCTTTCAATGATAATGGCACTGAACCTTTTTCTAAAATGTTTTATGAGATTGGAGAACACGTTGGGAGGGATCTTAGACCATTCCTCCATGCAGAATCTTCCCAGATCCTTGGTATCCTTTGTCTGTGCTGGAAGTGCCAATGCCGTTTATTAAACTCCTGACGGTGCTATGGTCAGATGACATGACATGACATGAAAATCATCTAGCAAGACAATAACCGCAAGCACTAATCAAAATCCGCAAAGAAATCAATATTTTTCTATGGCCATCTCAGTCTCCAGACTTGAACCCCATTGAAAACGTATGGTTTGAATTGAAGAGGGCAATGCATTGTGGGGTATATTTTGAGATAGCAGAGACTAAAGTTAGTAGTGGCTGTTTAAAGAAACCCAAACCATTTCCACGTACGGGAACATAAGAGCAGACAAAGGATATCAAGGAGCTGGAAAGATTCTGTATGGAGGAAGGGTCTAGGATCCCTCTCAATGTGTTCTCCAACCTCATAAAACATTTTTATCGAATATCGAATCATGCAACTTATATTTATAATATCTGTTTGTCACTTCAATTCAATGTATTTGATTTGAAAGGATTAGCAACTCAATATAAAACTTGGTATAAAACCTAAATATATGCTAGCTAGATACAAATGGTCTGAGCATCTATTATTCCACGTGACAATGGTCCCTGACCACTTACTGTTACACTATTTGGTTGGCATAAAGAGGGAGGCTACTCACTGGCAGAGTGGGCCGACAAAGTTATCTGTGCACTCACATCCACACAGGTGCCCCCGTTTTCACAGCTGTGTTCCTCGCACTTATTCAGGTCCTCCTCGCAGGTATCACCCCCCGAACCCCGGGTCACATGCGCACTTGAAACCTGCCAACTCATCAGTGCAGATGCCGTAGACGCAGGGCGCAGTCATCTGTGTCCACCTCACAATGCTCTCTCTCTCCCAACCCGGCTTGCATACGCAGTCAAACTTGTTAAAGAGATCCTTGCACAAAGCTCCGTTCCGGCAGGGGTCCGAATGGCATACATCAGCACTCGTACAATCCGTTTGGATATCCTTGTCGCCTGTTCTGTGGAAGCGGGCAGGCTGCAGCGGGTATTGGGCATCCACGAATGGTAGATAGACCCCAGCGACTCGCATGGCGCCCAGGCAGCCCAAGAAGCTCTCGGTGATAGCAACCTCTGCCCCTACCTCGTTGAGGAAGTGCAGGACACCCTCCTCCACAGGGGTGCTGCTGTAGTCGGTGATGCCATTCACGGTGATAACCCAGTGGGAAGTCTCGCTGTCCGGGTCGGCCATGGATATGTGCAAGCGGTGCCATCGGCCCCATGGCGCACGTCAGAGAAGGTCAGCACCTCCACACTGAGCCTCCCATGCATCTCAACGCGGATCGAGGAGTCCAGCAGTCCCATCAGCAGGAGCTTCAGAACAGCACAGTCTTCTCTGAGCCGGTGCGGAGCTCCAGGTACTTGGGTCAGCGGCAAGCCCAGGGAACCCTCTGCACTGAGCTGCACTGGGTTGATCTCGAAGGTAGTGTTGGTCACACCTGAGGGTTAACAGACGGGTTAGACATTAGACAACAAAAAAACTCACTATATAACGTAAACTCACCCCATTCCGTACAAATGTGCACAACCGCGACATTCAAACGAGGCTGCAAATGTAACGGATGTGAAACGGCTAGCTTAGTTAGCGGTGTGCGCTAAATAGCGTTTCAATCAGTGACGTCACTTGCTCTGAGACCTTGAAGTAGTTGTTCCCCCTGCTCTGCAAGGGCCGCGGCTTTTGTGGAGCGATGGGTAACGATGCTTCGTGGGTGTCAGTTGTTGATGTGTGCAGAGTCCCTGGTTCGCGCCCGGGTATGGGCGAGGGGGCGGTTTAAAGTTATACTGTTACATTTGCAAAGAAAACTAATGTTTTGACTTCAAAATCGGGGGTGTGAACTACGTTTCTATTCAAGCGTTGATCGGCATGGTAATGGCTCTATAGTATTGGAGAAAAGTTGAAAAAATGGACTCTCTGTTACATCATGACGTGTGATGCCGTAACTTACAGCACGAATAAAGCAACTATTTCTGTCTTACAATCTCTCTCCACCAGGTGTAGCACTTCTCTCATAATTTAAAAACAAGAAATGGACAGTGACGGGGGTAAGGGGGGGATACCGACTCCTTTTTTCCGTTATCACTGCAAGCATCATGACTCTCAAAGCCGCTGTTCACTTCTGAAGATCACTTTAGCACCGCACTAAAAGCCTGATTCAAATTCGACACAAACCTTCATTATATAAACTCTTTATCGTGTTTTATTTACATTTTAGAGGCGATAAGGTGATAAATTGGACAGATCGAGTGAAAAAAAAAAAATTTCCCACACGATATCTGTCCTTCTCACGCATTAGTTTTTCTTCCCCGCCCACCATTTTTAAAAAGACTCGACGGAGCTCATTGCCTTCTTGAATTATGCAGAAACTGGCAGCGGGAGCTCATGTCATTGATTTTGTTGGAAAGGGGAGAAATTGTGCTTTACAATGGTATTGACATTATGTTTTTGGGGCGCTAAAATAAGGTAAATTGTACAGACCAAGGCGATGTACAAAAGTGAGTGAGTTTACGTTATATAATATAATATACTAATAAACCTATCTAGTATACATTTTGTGCGTGTGGGAATTGTTTTATTCATGCAAAGACAGATACACACACATTTTTTTTATTTTTAAGGCTTTTGCAAGAAAGCAAATGTGAAGAAACCCTAAAGCGCTTTTCTGACAGCCAGCAGAATATCACAGAGTACTCCACTAGTACACTACTTGTCACCCTAGTCACACACAAGGCGACAGCACACAGTCTATGCGAATGTCGGCGGTGATAATAGTAACAAAATAAAAAAAAGAATATCACTATAAAACCCTAAGCATGCATACAAACGTAATTACATATAACAGCAATTGTTAATCCAAAAATGGATTAACAATTATTTTTATTGTTAAACGTAACTCTGTCAACTGATAGTATTAGCCACCTAGCTAGCTAGTGGGCAAGTTAGCTGGCCCTGCTGTTGTTTCGTTCCCCACCCCGTCCAGTGATGCCAACTTAGCAATTTTATTGCTAGATTTAGCAACTTTTCAGACTATCCTGGCAACTTTTTTTTCAAACAGCACCTAGCAACAAATGTAGCTACTTTTAAAAATGTATTTGGAACTTTTAGCAACTTTTGAAAAGTGACTCAAACACTAAAATGCACACGTTTTCCCTCTAAATGACACAACAACTATTTTCTCTGTCACACACCAGGCTGCAAAAATACATTGTGAGTGACGTCAGCAGCAGGCGCTCAGCCAGCAGAAGGCCAGCAGCAAATTGCAAATCATTGTTGGCTGACTGCAGCAGCAGTAGTACGGGTTCGACTTGCCAAACCCAATGAATATAGTTGGTCACAAATGCTTGAACTTACAACATCAATCAACATGTCTCAATTAAAATTGTACAGCCAGAAGTACAGAAAAGAATCGGAGTCTGTACCTGAACAAATGTCAAATCATATATTTTGCCGAGATGGCCAGTCAATTTGAGCAATGTTATTGTGTATTTCACGTAATGACGTAGACTTACGTTATCACGCAATGACATCACAACGTCATTTAGCAACTTTTAGCAACAAATCAACCTGCCTCTTAGCAACTAACCCCGAAAATTAGTTGGCAAAACTGACCCCGTCCACCATGCACTGTCTGTCAGCACCCTAAGAAGTGTTGCTAGTCTTGAGTTCTTTTATTTCAACCTAAGAATTTGCTTAATATTTACTCACACTCATATCCGTCAGCCAGGTCCACACAATGGCCACCATTGACACGTGTCTCGCAGGTCTTCCTGGTGAAAGCAACACGAACACACAAAGTAATTCCATGTAGTAGTACACTCTCCTCCGTTCTGGCAATGCTCCGCCTTTAGACCAAAACAACATTTAGTCCATTATACCCCAGTCACAAACTACTGATTTGTCTTAATTTGCTACTGACCATGTCTTTCCATTTTTTTATTAATCCGAATTGATACAGTTGACATTATTTACATTTACTGCCTACGCCTAATGTCTAATATTTCCCTCTAATGTTGATAATCATAGGTCAGTATGGAATATTAAAACCTCTTAGAGCTACCCCCTACTTTTTTAAATTTACGCCTGAAGACATACCCACATCTAACTGCCTGTAGCTCAGACACAGAACCAAGGATATGCATATTCTTGGTACCATTTGAAAGAAAACACTCTGAAGTTTGGGTAAATGTGAATTGAATGTAGGAGAATATAACACAATAGATCTGGTTTAGATAATACAATGAAAAAAAAGTTTTTTTTATTTTTATTGTTGTATCTTTAAAGTGAACAAGATAAAACAAACATTCAGATAGGATGGTGAGGACAATTTCAGTGAAAAACATAAGAGGGCAACAGTACTTGTGCAAAGTTTCAGAATGATAACTTCCAAAATTAGTGTGCTACATGACATTTATCATGATGTCACCCAGGTGTCCCACACAAGTAGCCCAAATGTACCCAAGTGGCCAAATTGGTGAAGTTATACATTTTGAATGGAATAACTATATACAAAATACCAAAATGGTATTCTAACAAACCAGACTGTTACGGATACAGTTATCCTGTGTGTGTGTGTGTATCCTGTGTGTGTTTCTTTTCTCTCCTTCTCCCCTCACAGGTGAAAATCATCTCTCCCCAATCAGTCAACAATCAACCCATCAATCAGAAGACACACCTCCTCCTGTTTCCTACCCTATCACAGTTCCTTCCCCATGGTTTAAAAACCCCATAATTTGTTTGCTCTAGAGCTCAATCTCTTTGTAGATCTCTGTTCTTCATAGATTTCAGTAGCTCAATCTCTTTGTAAATGCCATGTTTGTAGATCTCTGTTTTTCGACTCTCTCTTTGTGTCTTAACCTCTCTTTTGTTGGAGCACCTCCAAATCACTTTGTCATCTCCTGTGAGTATTGTTTTGGTTATGGTGTTTGTTTGTTGCTGGTGGGAAAAGGGGAAACCAAGACAAGTCGCCCATGGGCATACACTACCCGTAGGTGAACTTTTGTTAAATACACTAGTTAGAACTGGGCGGACCACCCACTGTATTTTTGGTTAGTTAGTTAGCTGTTGTTAAAGTAGGCTAGTCTAGCTTAGGGGTGTTTTTGTATACTTGTTTCTTTCCTTGGGTCCAGCTCAGCCCCTTTTCCTGCTCCCCCCATTACCGTGTGTTTATAAATAAACCCTGAGTTTGACGGTATTATTTCAGTTGTCGTGGTTATTTCGTTCACACTTACTTTGTCACAACTATAATTTGCATGAGATATGTTACGGGTCTCATTACCATCCCCCCTAGACTGTCGGGCCAAAAGGGATTCGTAACACACCCCCTCAAATTTAGAAAAAACAAGAAATAAATATACATTTACAAAATAACACTTTCAATATTTGGAAGACCCTCAGTCCTCTACACAATATTGTGTTGCTGATGCCAGGTGCCATAGCAGTCTCTTTCTGCTGTAAAGCAGAGGGTCACCAAGCATGTGGTGCAGGTGATGGGGGACTTCATTTTGCAAAGAACACAGCGACGCCTCCATGCTGTGCCGTTTTGGCCCTGAGGCACATCCATGCCTGCAGAAACCAGCTTCAATGGGGGATGGACACCTTGGCACTGGGGGCTCCCATTCGGAGTCAGTGTCACTGTGAAAGAATTTTCAGTTAGAATAGTTTCACATATGAGCCCTGTATAAACAGATATAATAAACAGATATATAGAGCGTACAGGGAACATAAGGTTGAATATATTATTATAGACCTGCTAGATCTACTGTCTCATTTATATTATGACATTTCAGCTAGATCAACTGTCTCTATTATATTACAACAGACCAGCTGTATCTACTTTCTCCATTTCACTTTGGCCATTGTTGTGGGCCTGCCCTCCCCTCAACAGCCTCAAATAGGCTATTTCATTTCACAAATAATATTTTATATTATTAATTTCAAACAACGACATTAGCATGAGAAGAACTTACCAGTCCAAAACGATGTCCTGTCCGTTCAAAAAATATTCCTCCATTTTGGAATCGCTAAATGAATCGTCCTCGATCAATTTCTTCTAAAATTGTGTGTACATCTGGATATCTAGACTTAGATTTAGCTTTCCCTGACTTAGTCGCCATACTGATTGATATATAAACAGCTGAATATGCGCCTTACCAAAACAATGCTGTGCGTAACAATCGTTGGTCCTTCCGGTATGAATCGTCAATGGCGGATGAACCTCTTTACACCGGCATTTACTACATGGATTGGTCTTCCAACACACAAACATTACATATTGCCGTTTACCTC
Organism: Oncorhynchus clarkii lewisi; assembly: GCF_045791955.1. Lineage (NCBI taxonomy): Eukaryota > Metazoa > Chordata > Actinopteri > Salmoniformes > Salmonidae > Oncorhynchus > Oncorhynchus clarkii. The sequence continues at coordinate 2,133,039 of NC_092175.1, forward strand.
AGCTCATTGGCTATCTACCCAGCTAGATTTCAAGACGATCAGTGGTCATTGGGTTAAAATACAGTCAATCAACGAAACAGCGGTCTTATCATTGGTGCACAATGATGTCATTACTTGTCTTCAAATCGGTTTCTTTCAGTCAATACGTCCCGTGAAATGACCTATCAGGTTTGGTTGTGTTACAAACAAACCAGTTGATTGCAATGAAACCAAACATGACTGGAAAAGTCATGTTTTGTGTGTGTATTTCGTCAAATAGAATGAGATGGAATTCACGACACAAGCGGTTCACAAAATGTTTTGTGTTCGGCTATAAAAATGTTTATCAAACAAAAGACCATTCATTGTATAACAATGAACATTGGGATTGCAAACAGAGGAAGATCGTCAAAGGTAAACAATTAATTTTATTGCAGTTTGTGATTTTGTTACGCCTGTACTGGTTGAAATAGTTGTTTTTATGGGGCTCTATCCTCAGATAATCACATCGTATTCTTTCGCAGTAAATCCTTTTTTTAAATCTGACAATGCAGTTGGATTAGCAAGATTCTAAGCTTTCGAAACATGTAAGACACTTGTATTTTCATGACTGTTTAATATGACTTTATGTAGCGATCACCGTATGTGGTCGAATTTTCTGTGCGCAGAGAGGTTAATATGTTAACAGGTTAATTCTCAGCATTGGTGGGGATGTACAGCTCTCCTGAGTTATTTAGTGTGCTGTTCCACACGTCCATGTCCAGATGCACCCCGTTCAGACGCAGGTCCTGCGGACAGCCCTTGAAGTGTCCTTCCCATGCCTGCGTCTCCTTCTCCTCCCCGGGGAGACCCCTACATAGGCCAGGTCTCCATTGTGCACCTCCACCTCAGGCACCTCGCCTATTCCGTAGCGCAGGCCGGTGTGCTCAAACAACACTCGTCCATACTGGACCTCGAATTGGAGAAGTTGCTTTTTGCCCGTGGTCACGACGATGGGCAACGTCAGTGCATGGCTTTCGGTCAGGGAAGGACTCTCCCCATGCCTACTTCTCCGTCCTCCCTGGGTCGCCTCAGCTGGAAGAGCAGGCCTTTGGGCTTCAGTGAGAGCAGGAAAAAAGGAGATACTGAAGTTGGTGCCATGGAAGCTCCCGATGTCATAGGCACTGTAGCTCACAGTTTTCTCATGACGGTACATCCAGGAGGTGACCTCTGTCAGAGTGGAGATGGAGTTGTTATAGAAGGAAAGCAATACTATGGATGACAATCAAGCAGTCATGTGTACCTATTTCACACAGGGTAAATCACTAATCTAGCAGTGAAGACAAAAATATTTGACAAAGAAAAATGCTTTGACAAACCCAAACACAGCCCTCAAACAAAATTGCAAGTGTGGTTCCACTTTGCACTTTCCCACCTGGACAAAAGGAACACCTATGTGAGAATGCTGTTCATTGACTACAGCTCAGCGTTTAACATCATAATGCCCACAAAGCTCATGACTAAGCTAAGGACTCTGGGACTAAACACCTCCCTCTGCAACTGGATCCTGGACTTCCTGACAGGCAGCCCCCAGGTAGCAAGGGTAGGTAACAACACGTCTGCCACCGCAGGACCTGACTCCAGGGATGAGAAGCAGGTACGGGGAGTCAAACATTTATTCAGGAACAGACATAGAACACGACAGCGCCAGCACATGGGTAAACAAGGACATATGACAAACAATCCCGAAGCATTGAATAGAGCTAGGAAACAGACAGGTATATGGAAGGAAATTACACAAGCAATTGAGTCCACATGAGTCCAATGAGCGCTGACGAACGTGACGGGGAAAGGCAAGTGTGCTTATTGAAGGTGGCTTGAGTGCGTAATTTTGGGGAGTCTGGCGCCCTCGAGCACCAGAGGGAGGAAGAGCGGGAGCAGGCGTGACAGCCACGCTGATCCTCAACACTGGGGCCCTTCAAGGGGTATGTACTTAGCCCCCTCCTGTACTCCTTGTTCACCCACGACTGCGTTGCCGAACACGACTCCAACACCATCATTAAGTTCGCTGACGACACAAGAGTGATAGGCCTGATCACCGACAACGGTAAGACAGCCTTCATAGATCTGTAGGATTTTTAAAATTGTAATCCCTTTTTAGATTACATTTTAAGGCAACAAAATGTGACAACTGTGCAAGGGGTGTGCACACGTTTACTAGGCTCTCTATCTTCGACAGACTTGAAAGCATTTAAATCCCAGCACTTCACCACTGTATCTGTTTGTCAATAACTAATCTCTGCCCTTAGGATAATACTGAAAGAAAGTATAGTGGACAGTAAATACAAGAGTGGTCAATTAGTACTCTCTGGTGTTTGTTTCTCTAACTAGAAATAGGCAGTAGCATGGAAACTGCTTGTGGATGCCTCTAGATAGCACAGTTGCTAATATAAAAATGCCTAGTTCATCATTTTAACCAGTTCCTTGAAAATCTCCATCAGCACTGTCATGCTGACAAATGAATGCATTACTGCTGACCTTTCCCAACCCATTAGAGATAAGGATGAAGCCCCTAGACAGACCAGGCCTGCTGAGAAAATAAAGGAGTGTAAGAAAATAAGTACACAAGAGGTGGAGTGTTTTCTCTCACACAGCGGGAGACCTATCCACAGGAGCCAAACTGAAGCTAAGGCTTAAACTTAAACCAAACACTTAAGGTGGTACAGTTAGTAAGATGGTACACTTAGTAAGGTGGTACAGATAGTAAGATGGAACAGTTAGTAAGATGGAACAGTTAGTAAGATGGAACAGTTAGTAAGATGGTACAGTTAGTAAGATGGTACATTTAGTAAGTTGGTACAGTTAGTAAGGTGGTACATTAGTAAGGTACACGTAGTAAGATGGTACAGTTAGAAAGGTGCACTAAGTAAGGTGGTACAGTTAGAAAGGTACACTTAGTAAGATGGTACAGTTAGTAAGGTGGTACAGTAAGGTGGTACAGTTAGTAAGGTGGTACAGTTAGTAAGGTGGTACAGTTAGAAAGATGGTACAGATAGTAAGATGGTACAGTAAGTAAGATGGTACAGTTAGTAAGATGGTACAGATAGTAAGATGGTACAGATAGTAAGATGGTACACTTAGTAAGATGGAACAGTTAGAAAGGTACACTTAGTAAGATGGTACAGTTAGTAAGAAGGTACACTTAGTAAGGTGGTACAGTTAGTAAGGTGGTACAGTTAGTAAGGTGGTACAGTTAGTAAGGTGGTACAGTTAGTAAGATGGTACAGTTAGAAAGGTACACTTAGTAAGGTGGTACAGTTAGTAAGATGGTACAGTTAGAAAGGTACACTTAGTAAGGTGGTACAGTTAGTAAGGTGGTACAGTTAGTAAGATGGTACAGTTAGAAAGGTACACTTAGTAAGGTGGTACAGTTAGTAAGATGGTACAGTTAGAAAGGTACACTTAGTAAGGTGGTACAGTTAGTAAGATGGTACAGTTAGAAAGGTACACTTAGTAAGGAGGTACAGTTAGTAAGGTGGTACAGTTAGTAAGGTGGTACAGTTAGAAAGGTACACTTAGTAAGATGGTACAGTTAGAAAGGTGCACTTAGTAAGGTGGTACAGTTAGAAAGGTACACTTAGTAAGGTGGTACAGTTAGTAAGATGGTACAGTTAGTAAGGTGGTACAGTTAGTAAGATGGTACAGTTAGTAAGATGGTACACTTAGTAAGGTGGTGCAGTTAGTAAGATGGTACAGTTAGAAAGGTACACTTAGTAAGGTGGTACAGTTAGTAAGGTGGTACAGTTAGAAAGGTACACTTAGTAAGGTGGTACGGTTAGAAAGGTACACTTAGTAAGATGGTACAGTTAGTAAGGTGGTACAGTTAGAAAGGTACACTTAGTAAGGTGGTACAGTTAGTAAGGTGGTACAGTTAGTAAGGTTGTACAGTTAGTAAGGTTGTACAGTTAGTTAGGTGGTACAGTTAGTAAGGTGGTACAGTTAGAAAAGTACACTTAGTAAGGTGGTACACTTAGTAAGGTGGTACAGTAAGTAAGGTGGTACAGTTAGAAATGTACACTTAGTAAGATGGTACAGTTAGTAAGATGGTACAGATAGAAAAGTACACTTAGTAAGGTGGTACAGTTAGTAAGATGGTACAGTTAGTAAGGTGGTACAGTTAGTAAGGTACACTTCGTAAGATGGTACAGTTAGTAAGATGGTACAGATAGAAAAGTACACTTAGTAAGGTGGTACAGATAGCAATGTGGTACAGATAGTAAGGTGGTACAGTTAGAAAGGTACACTTCGTAAGATGGTACAGTTAGTAAGGTTGTACAGTTAGTAAGGTGGTACAGTTAGAAAGGTACACTTAGTAAGATGGTACAGTTAGTAAGATGGTACAGTTAGAAATGTACACTTAGTAAGGTGGTACAGTTAGAAAGGTACAGTTAGTAAGGTGGTACAGTTAGTAAGGTGGTACAGTTAGTAAGGTGGTACAGTTAGTAAGGTGGTACAGTTAGTAAGGTGGTACAGTTAGTATGGTGGTAGGGTTAGTAAGGTGGTACAGTTAGTAAGGTGGTACAGTTAGAAAGGTACACTTAGTAAGGTGGTACAGTTAGTAAGTTGGTACAGTTAGAAAGGTACACTTAGTAAGGTGGTACAGTTAGAAAGGTACACTTAGTAAGATGGTACAGTTAGTAAGGTGGTGCAGTTAGTAAGATGGTACAGTTAGTAAGATGGTGCAGTTAGTAAGATGGTACAGTTAGTAAGATGGTACAGTTAGAAAGGTACACTTAGTAAGATGGTACAGTTAGTAAGATGGTACAGTTAGAAAGGTACAGTTAGTAAGGTGGTACAGTTAGTAAGGTGGTACAGTTAGTAAGGTGGTACAGTTAGTAAGGTGGTACAGTTAGTAAGGTGGTACAGTTAGTAAGGTGGTACAGTTAGTAAGGTGGTACAGTTAGTAAGGTGGTACAGTTAGTAAGGTGGTACAGTTAGTAAGGTGGTACAGTTAGTGAGGTGGTACAGTTAGTAAGATGGTACAGTAAGATGGTACAGTAAGGTGGTACAGTTAGTAAGGTGGTACAGTTAGTAAGGTGGTACAGTTAGAAAGGTACACTTATTAAGGTGGTACAGTTAGAAAGGTACACTTAGTAAGATGGTACAGTTAGTAAGATGGTACAGTTAGTAAGATGTACAGTTAGAAAGTTACACTTAGTAAGATGGTACAGTTAGTAAGATGGTACAGTTAGAAAGGTACACTTAGTTACGTGGTACAGTTATTAAGGTGGTACAGTTAGTAAGGCGGTACAGTTAGTAAGGTGGTACAGTTAGTAAGGTGGTACAGTTAGTAAGATGGTACAGTTAGTAAGGTGGTACAGTTAGTAAGGTGGTACAGTTAGTATGGTGGTACAGTTAGTAATATGGTACAGTTAGTAAGATGGTACAGTTAGTAAGGTGGTACAGTTAGTAAGGTGGTACAATTAGAAAGGTACACTTAGTAAGAATGTACAGTTAGTAAGGTGGTACAGTTAGTAAGGTGGTACAGTTAGTAAGTTAGAACAGTTAGTAAGGTTGTACAGTTAGTAAGTTAGAACAGTTAGTAAGGTGGTACAGTTAGAAAGGTACACTTAGTAAGATGGTACAGTTAGTAAGTTGGTACAGTTAGAAAGGTACACTTAGTAAGGTGGTACAGTTAGTAAGGTACACTTAGTAAGATGGTACAGTTAGTAAGATAGTACAGTTAGTAAGATGTACAGTTAGAAAGGTACACTTAGTAAGATGGTACAGTTAGTAAGATGGTACAGTTAGAAAGGTACACTTAGTTACGTGGTACAGTTATTAAGGTGGTACAGTTAGTAAGGTGGTACAGTTAGTAAGATGGTACAGTTAGTAATGTGGTACAGTTAGTAAGATGGTACACTTAGTAAGATGGTACAGTTAGTAAGTTGGTACAGTTAGAAAGGTACACTTAGTAAGATGGTACAGTTAGTAAGGTGGTACAGTTAGTACGGTGGTACGGTTAGTACGGGTAGTACGGTGGTACGGTTAGTACGGTGGTACGGTTAGTAAGGTGGTACGGTTAGTAAGGTGGTACGGTTAGTAAGGTGGTACGGTTAGTAAGGTGGTACAGTTAGTAAGGTGGTACAGATAGTAAGGTGGTACAGTTAGTAAGGTGGTACAGATAGTAAGGTACACTTTGTAAGATGGTGCAGTTAGTAAGATGGTACAGTTATTAAGATGGTACAGTTAGTAAGATGGTACAGTTAGTAAGGTGGTACAGTTAGTAAGGTGGTACAGATAGTAAGGTACACTTTGTAAGATGGTGCAGTTAGTAAGATGGTACAGATATTAAGATGGTACAGTTAGTAAGATGGTACAGTTAGTAAGGTGGTACAGTTAGTAAGGTGGTACAGTTAGTAAGGTGGTACAGTTAGAAAGGTACACTTAGTAAGGTGGTACAGTTAGAAAGGTACACTTAGTAAGGTGGTACAGTTAGTAAGGTGGTACAATTAGTAAGGTACACTTAGTAAGATGGTACAGTTAGTAAGGTGGTGCAGTTAGTAAGGTGGTGCAGTTAGTAAGATGGTACAGTTAGTAAGATGGTACAGTTAGTAAGATGGTACAGGTAGTAAGTTGGTACAGTTAGTAAGTTGATACAGTTAGTAAGGTGGTACAGTTAGTAAGGTGATACAGTTAGTAAGGTGGTACAGTTAGTAAGGTACACTTAGTAACGTGGTACAGGTAGTAAGGTGGTACGGTTAGTAAGGTGGTACAGTTAGTAAGGTGGTACAGTTAGTAAGGTGGTACAGTTAGTAAGGTGGTACAGTTAGTAAGGTGGTACAGTTAGTAAGGTGGTACAGTTAGTAAGGTTTTACAGTTAGTAAGGTTGTACAGTTAGTAAGGTGGTACAGTTAGTAAGGTGCTACAGTTAGTAAGGTGCTACAGTTAGTAAGGTGGTACAGTTAGTAAGGTGGTACAGTTAGTAAGGTGGTACAGTTAGTAAGGTGGTACAGTTAGAAAGGTACACTTAGTAAGATGGTGCAGTTAGTAAGGTGGTGCAGTTAGTAAGATGGTACAGTTAGTAAGATGGTACAGGAAGTAAGGTGGTACAGTTAGTAAGGTGGTACAGTTAGTAAGGTGGTACAGTTAGTAAGGTGGTACAGTTAGTAAGGTGGTACAGTTAGTAAGGTGGTACAGTTAGTAAGGTGGTACAGTTAGAAAGGTACACTTAGTAAGGTGGTACAGTTAGTAAGGTGGTACAGTTAGTAAGGTACACTTAGTAAGGTGGTACAGTTAGAAAGGTACACTTAGTAAGATGGTACAGTTAGTAAGGTGGTGCAGTTAGTACGATGGTACAGTTAGTAAGGTGGTGCAGTTAGTAAGATGGTACAGTTAGTAAGATGGTACACTTAGTAAGATGGTACAGTTAGTAAGTTGGTACAGTTAGAAAGGTACACTTAGTAAGGTGGTACAGTTAGAAAGGTACACTTAGTAAGACGGTACAGTTAGTAAGTTGGTGCAGTTAGTAAGATGGTACAGTTAGTAAGATGGTACAGTTAGTAAGGTGGTACAGTTAGTAAGGTGGTACAGTTAGAAAGATACAGTTAGTAAGGTGGTACAGTTAGTAAGGTGGTACAGTTAGTAAGGTGGTACAGTTAGTGAGGTGGTACAGTTAGTGAGGTGGTACAGTTAGTGAGGTGGTACAGTTAGTGAGGTGGTACAGTTAGTGAGGTGGTACAGTTAGTAAGGTGGTACAGTTAGTAAGGTGGTACAGTTAGTAAGGTGGTACAGTTAGTAAGGTGGTACGGATTGTAAGGTGGTACGGATTGTAAGGTGGTACGGTTAGTAAGGTGGTACAGTTAGTAAGGTGGTACAGTTAGTAAGGTGGTACAGTTAGTAAGGTGGTACAGTTAGTAAGGTGGTACAGTTAGTAAGGTGGTGCAGTTAGTAAGGTAGTACAGTTATTAAGATGGTACAGTTATTAAGGTGGTACAGTTAGTAAGGTGGTACAGTTAGTAAGGTGGTACAGTTAGAAAGGTACACTTAGTAAGGTGGTACAGTTAGTAAGGTGGTACAGTTAGTAAGGTGGTACAGTTAGTAAGGTGGTACAGTTAGTAAGGTGGTACAGTTAGTAAGGTGGTACAGTTAGAAAGGTACGCTTAGTAAGATGGTACAGTTAGTGAGGTGGTACAGTTAGTAAGATGGTACAGTTAGAAAGGTACACTTAGTAAGGTGGTACAGTTAGAAAGGTGGTACAGTTAAAAAGGTACACTTAGTAAGATGGTACAGTTAGTAAGGTGGTACAGTTAGAAAGGTACACTTAGTAAGATGATACAGTTAGTAAGATGGTACAGTTAGTAAGATGGTACAGTTAGAAAGGTACACTGAGTAAGGTGGTACAGTTAGAAAGGTACACTTAGTAAGATGGTACAGTTAGTAAGATGGTACAGTTATTAAGATGGTACACTTAGTTATGTGGTACAGTTAGTAAGGTGGTACAGTTAGTAAGGTGGTACAGTTAGTAAGATGGTACAGTTAGTAAGGTGGTACAGTTAGTAAGGTGGTACAGTTAGTAAGGTGGTACAGTTAGTAAGGTACATTTAGTAAGGTGGTACAGTTAGAAAGGTACACTTAGTAAGGTGGTACAGTTAGTAAGATGGTACAGTTAGTAAGGTACATTTAGTAAGGTGGTACAGTTAGTAAGGTACATTTAGTAAGGTGGTACAATTAGTAAGTTGGTACAGTTGGTAAGGTGGTACAATTAGTAATATGGTACATTTAGTAAGGTGGTACATTTAGTAAGGTGGTACAGTTAGTAAGGTGGTACATTTAGTAAGGTGGTACAGTTAGAAAATTGGTGCAGTTAGTAAGGTGGTACAATTAGTAAGATGGTACAGTTAGTAAGGTGGTACAGTTAGTAAGGTACACTTAGTAAGATGGTACAGTTAGAAAGGTACACTTAGTAAGGTGGTACAGTTAGTAAGATGGTACAGTTAGTAAGGTGGTACAATTAGAAAGGTACACTTCGTAAGGTGGTACAGTTAGAAAGGTACACTTAGTAAGATGGTACAGTTAGTAAGGTGGTGCAGTTAGTAAGGTGGTGCAGTTAGTAAGATGGTACAGTTAGTAAGATGGTATAGTTAGTAAGATGGTACAGGTAGTAAGGTGGTACAGTTAGTAAGGTGGTACAGTTAGTAAGGTGGTACAGTTAGTAAGGTGGTACAGTTAGTAAGATGGTACAGTTAGAAAGGTACACTTAGTAAGGTGGTACAGTTGGTAAGGTGGTACAGTTGGTAAGGTGCTACAGTTGGTAAGGTGCTACAGTTGGTAAGGTGCTACAGTTGGTAAGGTGCTACAGTTAGTAAGGTGGTACAGTTAGTAAGGTACACTTAGTAAGATGGTACAGTTAGTAAGGTGGTACAGTTAGTAAGGTGGTACAGTTAGTAAGGTGGTACAGTTAGAAAGGTACACTTAGTAAGATGGTACACTTAGTAAGATGGTACAGTTAGTAAGATGGTACAGTTAGAAAGGTACACTTAGTAAGGTGGTACAGTTAGAAAGGTACACTTAGTAAGGTGGTACAGTTAGAAAGGTACACTTAGTAAGATGGTACAGTTAGTAAGGTGGTGCAGTTAGTAAGATGGTACAGTTAGTAAGGTGGTACAGTTAGTAAGGTGGTACAGTTAGTAAGGTGGTACAGTTAGTAAGGTGGTACAGTTAGAAAGGTACAGTTAGTAAGGTGGTACAGTTAGTAAGGTGGTACAGTTAGTAAGATGGTACAGTTAGAAAGGTACACTTAGTAAGGTGGTACAGTTAGTAAGGTGGTACAGTTAGGAAGGTACACTTAGTAAGATGGTACAGTTAGTAAGGTGGTACAGTTAGTGAGGTGGTACAGTTAGTAAGGTGGTACAGTTAGTAAGGTGGTACAGTTAGAAAGGTACACTTAGTAAGATGGTACACTTAGTAAGATGGTACAGTTAGTAAGTTGGTAGAGTTAGAAAGGTACACTTAGTAAGGTGGTACAGTTAGAAAGGTACACTTAGTAAGATGGTACAGTTAGTAAGGTGGTGCAGTTAGTAAGATGGTACAGTTAGTAAGATGGTACAGTTATTAAGGTGGTACAGTTAGTAAGGTGGTACAGTTGGTAAGGTGGTACAGTTGGTAAGGTGGTACAGTTAGAAAGGTACACTTAGTAAGGTGGTACAGTTAGAAAGGTACACTTAGTAAGGTGGTACAGTTAGTAAGGTACACTTAGTAAGGTGGTACAGTTAGTAAGGTGGTACAGTTAGTAAGGTGGTACAGTTAGTAAGGTGGTACAGTTAGTAAGATGGTACAGTTAGTAAGGTGGTACAGTTAGTAAGATGGTACAGTTAGAAAGGTACACTTAGTAAGGTGGTACAGTTAGTAATGTGGTACAGTTAGTAAGGTGGTACAGTTACTAAGGTACGCTTAGTAACATGGTACAGTTAGTGAGGTGGTACAGTTAGTGAGGTGGTACAGTTAGTAAGGTGGTACAGTTAGTAAGGTGGTACAGTTAGTAAGGTGGTACAGTTAGTAAGATGGTACGGATAGTACGGTGGTACGGTTAGTAAGGTGGTACAGTTAGTACGGTGGTACAGTTGGTAAGGTGGTACAGTTGGTAAGGTGGTACGGTTAGTACGGTGGTACAGTTAGTAAGGTGGTACAGATGGTACAGTTAGTAAGGTGGTACAGTTAGTAAGGTGGTACAGTTGGTACAGTTAGAAAGGTGTTACGGTTAATAAGATGGTACAGTTAGTAAGGTGGTACAGTTAGTAAGGCGGTACAGTTAGTAAGGTGGTACAGTTAGTAAGGTGGTACGGTTGGTACGGTGGTACAGTTAGTAAGGTGGTACAGATGGTACAGTTAGTAAGGTGGTACAGTTGGTACAGTTAGTAAGGTGGTACAGTTACTAAGGTACGCTTAGTAACATGGTACAGTTAGTGAGGTGGTACAGTTAGTGAGGTGGTACAGTTAGTAAGGTGGTACAGTTAGTAAGGTGGTACAGTTAGTAAGGTGGTACATTTAGTAAGATGGTACGGAGTGTACGGTTAGTAAGGTGGTACAGTTAGTACGGTGGTACAGTTGGTAAGGTGGTACAGTTGGTAAGGTGGTACGGTTAGTACGGTGGTACAGTTAGTAAGGTGGTACAGATGGTACAGTTAGTAAGGTGGTACAGTTAGTAAGGTGGTACAGTTGGTACAGTTAGAAAGGTGGTACGGTTAGTAAGGTGGTACAGTTAGTAAGGTGGTACAGTTAGTAAGGCGGTACAGTTAGTAAGGTGGTACGGTTGGTACGGTGGTACAGTTAGTAAGGTGGTACAGATGGTACAGTTAGTAAGGTGGTACAGTTAGTAAGGTGGTACAGTTGGTACAGTTAGTAAGGTGGTACAGTTAGTAAGGTGGTACAGTTAGTAAGGTGGTACAGATAGTAAGGTGGTACAGATAGTAAGGTGGTACAGATAGTAAGGTGGTACAGTTAGTAAGGTGGTACAGTTAGTAAGGTGGTACAGTTAATAAGGTGGTACAGATAGTAAGGTGGTACAGATAGTAAGGTGGTACAGATAGTAAGGTGGTACAGATAGTAAGGTGGTACAGTTAGTAAGGTGGTACAGATGGTACAGTTAGAAAGGTGGTACAGTTAGTAAGGTGGTACAGTTAGTAAGATGGTACAGTTAGTAAGATGGTACAGTTAGTAAGATGGTACAGTTAGTAAGATGGTACACTTAGAAAGGTACACTTAGAAAGGTACACTTAGTAAGGTGGTACAGTTAGTAAGATGGTACAGTTAGTAAGATGGTACAGTTAGTAAGATGGTACAGTTAGAAAGGTACACTTAGTAAGATGGTACAGTTAGTAAGGTGGTACAGTTAGTTAGGTGGTACAGTTAGTGAGGTGGTACAGTTGGTACAGTTAGAAAGGTGGTACGGTTAGTAAGATGGTACAGTTAGTAAGGTGGTACAGTTAGTAATATGGTACAGATAGTAAGGTGGTACAGATAGTAAGGTGGTACAGATAGTAAGGTGGTACAGTTAGTAAGGCAGTACAGTTAGTAAGGTGGTACAGTTAGTAAGGTGGTACAGTTAGTAAGATGGTACAGTTAGTAAGGTGGTTCAGTTAGTAAGGTGGTACAGATGGTACAGTTAGTAAGGTGGTACAGATAGTAAGGTGGTACAGATAGTAAGGTGGTACAGATAGTAAGGTGGTACAGATAGTAAGGTGGTACAGATAGTAAGGTGGTACAGATAGTAAGGTGGTACAGTTAGTAAGGTGGTACAGTTAGTAAGGTGGTACAGATGGTACAGTTAGAAAGGTGGTACAGTTAGTAAGGTGGTACAGATCATAAGGTGGTACAGATGGTACAGTTAGTAAGGCGGTACAGTTAATAAGGTGGTGCAGTTAGTAAGGTGGTACAGATGGTACAGTTAGAAAGGTGGTACAGTTAGTAAGGTGGTACAGTTAGTAAGGTGGTACAGTTAGTAAGGTGGTACAATTAGTAAGATGGTACAGTTAGAAAGGTACACTTAGTAAGGTGGTACAGTTAGTAAGGTGCTACAGTTAGTAAGGTGGTACAGTTAGTAAGGTACACTTAGTAAGATGGTACAGTTAGTAAGGTTGTACAGTTAGTGAGGTGGTACAGTTAGTAAGGTGGTACAGTTAGTAAGGTGGTACAGTTAGTAACGTGGTACAGTAAGTAAGGTGGTACAGTTAGTAAGGTGGTACAGTTAGTAAGGTGGTACAGTTAGTAAGGTGGTACAGTTAGTAAGGTGGTACAGTTAGTAAGGTGGTACAGATGGTACAGTTAGTAAGGTGGTACAGTTAGTAAGGTGGTACAGTTGGTACAGTTAGAAAGGTGGTACGGTTAATAAGATGGTACAGTTAGTAAGGTGGTACAGTTAGTAAGGTGGTACAGTTGGTACAGTTAGTAAGGTGGTACAGTTAGTAAGGTGGTACAGTTAGTAAGGTGGTACAGTTAGTAAGGTGGTACAGTTAGTAAGGTGGTACAGATAGTAAGGTGGTACAGTTAGTAAGGTGGTACAGATGGTACAGTTAGAAAGGTGGTACAGTTAGTAAGGTGGTACAGTTCATAAGGTGGTACAGTTGGTGCAGTTAGTAAGGTGGTACAGTTAGTAAGATGGTACAGTTAGTAAGATGGTACACTTAGAAAGGTACACTTAGTAAGGTGGTACAGTTAGTAAGGTGGTACAGTTAGTAAGATGGTACAGTTAGTAAGATGGTACAGTTAGAAAGGTACAGTTAGTAAGGTGGTACAGTTAGTAAGGTGGTACAGTTAGTAAGGTGGTACAGTTAGTTAGGTGGTACAGTTAGTTAGGTGGTACAGTTAGTTAGGTGGTACAGTTAGTGAGGTGGTACAGTTAGTAAGGTGGTACAGTTGGTACAGTTAGAAAGGTGGTACGGTTAGTAAGATGGTACAGTTAGTAAGGTGGTACAGTTAGTAATATGGTACAGTTAGTAAGGTGGTACAGATAGTAAGGTGGTACAGTTAGTAAGACAGTACAGTTAGTAAGGTGGTACAGTTAGTAAGATGGTACAGTTAGTAAGGTGGTACAGTTAGTAAGGTGGTTCAGTTAGTAAGGTGGTACAGATGGTACAGTTAGTAAGGTAGTACAGATAGTAAGGTGGTACAGTTAGTAAGGTGGTACAGTTAGTAAGGTGGTACAGATAGTAAGGTGGTACAGATAGTAAGGTGGTACAGATAGTAAGGTGGTACAGTTGGTAAGGTGGTACAGATAGTAAGGTGGTACAGTTAGTGAGGTGGTACAGTTAGTAAGGTGGTACAGTAAGTAAGGTGGTACAGTTAGTAAGGTGGTACAGTTAGTAAGGTGGTACAGTTAGTAAGGTGGTACAGTTAGTAAGATGGTACAGTTAGTAAGGTGGAACAGTTAGTAAGATGGTACAGTTAGTAAGGTGGTACAGTTAGTAAGGTGGTACAGATGGTACAGTTAGTAAGGTGGTACAGTTAGTAAGGTGGTACAGTTGGTACAGTTAGAAAGGTGGTACGGTTAATAAGATGGTACAGTTAGTAAGGTGGTACAGTTAGTAAGGTGGTACAGTTAGTAAGGTGGTACAGTTGGTACAGTTAGTAAGGTGGTACAGTTAGTAAGGTGGTACAGTTAGTAAGGTGGTACAGTTAGTAAGGTGGTACAGTTAGTAAGGTGGTACAGATGGTAAGGTGGTACAGTTAGTAAGGTGGTACAGATGGTACAGTTAGAAAGGTGGTACAGTTAGTAAGGTGGTACAGTTCATAAGGTGGTACAGTTAGTAAGGTGGTACAGTTAGTAAGGTGGTACAGTTAGTAAGATGGTACAGTTAGTAAGATGGTACACTTAGAAAGGTACACTTAGTAAGTTGGTACAGTTAGTAAGGTGGTACAGTTAGTAAGATGGTACAGTTAGTAAGATGGTACAGTTAGTAAGATGGTACAGTTAGTAAGATGGTACAGTTAGTAAGATGGTACAGTTAGTAAGATGGTACAGTTAGTAAGATGGTACAGTTAGAAAGGTACACTTAGTAAGGTGGTACAGTTAGTAAGGTGGTACAGTTAGTAAGGTGGTACAGTTAGTAAGGTGGTACAGTTAGTTAGGTGGTACAGTTAGTTAGGTGGTACAGTTAGTTAGGTGGTACAGTTAGTTAGGTGGTACAGTTGGTGAGGTGGTACAGTTAGTAAGGTGGTACAGTTGGTACAGTTAGAAAGGTGGTACGGTTAGTAAGATGGTACAGTTAGTAAGGTGGTACAGTTAGTAAGGTGGTACAGATAGTAAGGTGGTACAGATAGTAAGGTGGTACAGTTAGTAAGACAGTACAGTTAGTAAGGTGGTACAGTTAGTAAGATGGTACAGTTAGTAAGGTGGTACAGTTAGTAAGGTGGTTCAGTTAGTAAGGTGGTACAGATGGTACAGATAGTAAGGTAGTACAGATAGTAAGGTGGTACAGTTAGTAAGATGGTACAGATAGTAAGGTGGTACAGATAGTAAGGTGGTACAGATAGTAAGGTGGTACAGATAGTAAGGTGGTACAGTTAGTAAGGTGGTACTGATGGTACAGTTAGAAAGGTGGTACAGTTAATAAGGTGGTGCAGTTAGTAAGGTGGTACAGGTGGTACAGTTAGAAAGGTGGTACAGTTAGAAAGGTGGTACAGTTAGTAAGGTGGTACATTTCATAAGGTGGTACAGTTGGTACAGTTAGTAAGGTGGTACAGTTAGTAAGGTGGTACAGTTAGTAAGGTGGTACAATTAGTAAGATGGTACAGTTAGAAAGGTACACTTAGTAAGGTGGTACAGTTAGTGAGGTGGTACAGTTAGTAAGGTGGTACAGTTAGTAAGGTGGTACAGTTAGTAAGGTGGTACAGTTAGTAAGGTGGTACAGTTAGTAAGGTGGTACAGTTAGTAAGGTGGTACAGTTAGTACTGTGGTACGGTTAGTAAGGTGGTACAGTTAGTAAGGTGGTACAGTAAGTAAGGTGGTACAGTTAGAAAGGTACACTTAGTAAGATGGTACACTTAGTAAGATGGTACAGTTGGTAAGGTGGTACAGTTGGTAAGGTGGTACAGTTGGTAAGGTGGTACAGTTGGTAAGGTGGTACAGTTGGTAAGGTGGTACAGTTGGTAAGGTGGTACAGTTGGTAAGGTGGTACAGTTGGTAAGGTGGTACAGTTAGAAAGGTACACTTAGTAAGGTGGTACAGTTAGTAAGGTACACTTAGTAAGGTGGTACAGATAGTAAGGTGGTACAGTTAGTAAGGTGGTACAGTTAGTAAGGTGGTACAGTTAGTAAGATGGTACAGTTAGAAAGGTACACTTAGTAAGGTGGTACAGTTAGTAAGGTGGTACAGTTAGTAAGGTGGTACTGATGGTACAGTTAGAAAGGTGGTACAGTTAGTAAGGTGGTACAGATCATAAGGTGGTACAGATGGTACAGTTAGTAAGGTGGTACAGTTAATAAGGTGGTGCAGTTAGTAAGGTGGTACAGATGGTACAGTTAGAAAGGTGGTACAGTTAGAAAGGTGGTACAGTTAGTAAGGTGGTACATTTCATAAGGTGGTACAGTTGGTACAGTTAGTAAGGTACGCTTAGTAAGATGGTACAGTTAGTGAGGTGGTACAGTTAGTGAGGTGGTACAGTTAGTGAGGTGGTACAGTTAGTGAGGTGGTACAGTTAGTAAGGTGGTACAGTTAGTAAGGTGGTACAGTTGGTAAGTTGGTACAGTTAGTAAGATGGTACGGTTAGTACGGTGGTACGGTTAGTAAGGTGGTACAGTTGGAAAGGTGGTACAGTTGGTAAGGTGGTACAGATGGTACAGTTAGTAAGGTGGTACAGTTGGTACAGTTAGAAAGGTGGTACAGTTAGAAAGGTGGTACGGTTAGTAAGATGGTACAATTAGTAAGGTGGTACAGTTAGTACGGTGGTACAGTTAGTAAGGTGGTACAGATGGTACAGTTAGTAAGGTGGTACAGTTAGTAAGGTGGTACAGTTGGTACAGTTAGTAAGGTGGTACAGTTAGTAAGGTGGTACAGTTGGTACAGTTAGAAAGGTGGTACAGTTAGTAAGGTGGTACAGTTAGTAAGGTGGTACAGTTAGTAAGGTGGTACAGTTAGTAAGGTGGTACAGTTAGTAAGGTGGTACAGTTAGTAAGATGGTACAGTTAGTAAGGTGGTACAGTTAGTAAGGTGGTACAGTTAGTAAGGTGGTACAGATGGTACAGTTAGTAAGTTGGTACAGTTAGTAAGGTGGTACAGATAGTAAGGTGGTACAGTTAGTAAGATGGTACAGTTAGTAAGGTGGTACAGATGGTACAGTTATAAAGGTGGTACAGTTCATAAGGTGGTACAGTTGGTACAGTTAGTAAGGTGGTACAGTTAGTAATATGGTACAGTTAGTAAGATGGTACAGTTAGAAAGGTACACTTAGTAAGTTGGTACAGTTAGTAAGATGGTACAGTTAGTAAGGTGGTACAGTTAGTTAGGTGGTACAGTTAGGTGGTACAGTTAGGTGGTACAGTTAGTTAGGTGGTACAGTTAGTGAGGTGGTACAGATAGTAAGATGGTACAGTTAGTAAGGTGGTACAGATGGTAGAGTTAGAAAGGAGGTACAGTTAGTAAGGTGGTACAGATCAAAAGGTGGTACAGATGGTACAGTTAGTAAGGTGGTACAGTTAATAAGGTGGTACAGTTAGTAAGGTGGTATAGATGGTACAGTTAGAAAGGTGGTACAGTTAGTAAGGTGGTACAGTTCATAAGGGGGTACAGTTGGTACAGTTAGTAAGGTGGTACATTTAGTAAGATGGTACAGTTAGTAAGATGGTAAAATTAGAAAGGTACACTTAGTAAGTTGGTACAGTTAGTAAGGTGGTACAGTTAGTAAGATGGTACAGTTAGTAAGATGGTACAGTTAGAAAGGTACACTTAGTAAGTTGGTACAGTTAGTAATATGGTACAGTTAGTAAGGTGGTACAGATAGTAAGGTGGTACAGTTAGTAAGACAGTACAGTTAGTAAGGTGGTACAGTTAGTAAGATGGTACAGTTAGTAAGGTGGTACAGTTAGTAAGGTGGTTCAGTTAGTAAGGTGGTACAGATGGTACAGTTAGTAAGGTAGTACAGATAGTAAGGTGGTACAGTTAGTAAGATGGTACAGATAGTAAGGTGGTACAGATAGTAAGGTGGTACAGATAGTAAGGTGGTACAGATAGTAAGGTGGTACAGATAGTAAGGTGGTACAGATCATAAGGTGGTACAGATGGTACAGTTAGTAAGGTGGTACAGTTAATAAGGTGGTGCAGTTAGTAAGGTGGTACAGATGGTACAGTTAGAAAGGTGGTACAGTTAGTAAGGTGGTACATTTCATAAGGTGGTACAGTTGGTACAGTTAGTAAGGTGGTACAGTTAGTAAGGTGGTACAGTTAGTAAGGTGGTACAATTAGTAAGATGGTACAGTTAGAAAGGTACACTTAGTAAGGTGGTACAGTTAGTAAGGTGCTACAGTTAGTAAGGTGGTACAGTTAGTAAGGTACACTTAGTAAGATGGTACAGTTAGTGAGGTGGTACAGTTAGTAAGGTGGTACAGTTAGTAAGGTGGTACAGTTAGTAAGGTGGTACAGTTAGTAAGGTGGTACAGTTAGTAAGGTGGTACAGTTAGTAAGATGGTACGGTTAGTACTGTGGTATGGTTAGTAAGGTGGTACAGTTAGTAAGGTTGTTCAGTAAGTAAGGTGGAACAGTTAGAAAGGTACACTTAGTAAGATGGTACACTTAGGTAGATGGTACACTTAGTAAGATGGTACAGTTAGTAAGTTGGTACAGTTAGAAAGGTACACTTAGTAAGGTGGTACAGTTAGTAAGGTGGTGCAGTTAGTAAGATGGTACAGTTAGTAAGGTGGTACAGTTAGTAAGGTGGTACAGTTAGTAAGGTGGTACAGTTGGTAAGGTGGTACAGTTGGTAAGGTGGTACAGTTGGTAAGGTGGTACAGTTAGTAAGATGGTACAGTTAGAAAGGTACACTTAGTAAGGTGGTACAGTTAGTAAGGTACACTTAGTAACGTGGTACAGATAGTAAGGTGGTACAGTTAGTAAGGTGGTACAGTTAGTAAGGTGGTACAGTTAGTAAGATGGTACAGTTAGAAAGGTACACTTAGTAAGGTGGTACAGTTAGTAAGGTGGTACAGTTAGTAAGGTGGTACAGTTAGTAAGGTACGCTTAGTAAGATGGTACAGTTAGTGAGGTGGTACAGTTAGTGAGGTGGTACAGTTAGTGAGGTGGTACAGTTAGTGAGGTGGTACAGTTAGTAAGGTGGTACAGTTAGTAAGGTGGTACAGTTGGTAAGTTGGTACAGTTGGTAAGATGGTACAGTTAGTAAGATGGTACAGTTAGTAAGATGGTACGGTTAGTACGGTGGTACAGTTGGTACAGTTAGAAAGGTGGTACAGTTAGAAAGGTGGTACGGTTAGTAAGATGGTACAATTAGTAAGGTGGTACAGTTAGTACGGTGGTACAGTTAGTAAGGTGGTACAGATGGTACAGTTAGTAAGGTGGTACAGTTAGTAAGGTGGTACAGTTAGTAAGGTGGTACAGTTGGTACAGTTAGAAAGGTGGTACAGTTAGTAAGGTGGTACAGTTAGTAAGGTGGTACAGTTAGTAAGGTGGTACAGTTAGTAAGGTGGTACAGTTAGTAAGATGGTACAGTTAGTAAGGTGGTACAGTTAGTAAGGTGGTACAGTTAGTAAGGTGGTACAGATGGTACAGTTAGTAAGTTGGTGCAGTTAGTAAGGTGGTACAGATAGTAAGGTGGTACAGATAGTAAGGTGGTACAGTTAGTAAGGTGGTACAGATAGTAAGGTGGTACAGATAGTAAGGTGGTACAGATAGTAAGGTGGTACAGTTAGTAAGGTGGTACAGTTAGTAAGGTGGTACAGTTAGTAAGGTGGTACAGTTAGTAAGGTGGTACAGTTAGTAAGGTGGTACAGTTAGTAAGGTGGTACAGTTAGTAAGGTGGTACAGTTAGTAAGGTGGTACAGATGGTAAGGTGGTACAGATGGTACAGTTATAAAGGTGGTACAGTTCATAAGGTGGTACAGTTGGTACAGTTAGTAAGGTGGTACAGTTAGTAATATGGTACAGTTAGTAAGATGGTACAGTTAGAAAGGTACACTTAGTAAGTTTGTACAGTTAGTAAGATGGTACAGTTAGTAAGGTGGTACAGATGGTAAGGTGGTACAGATGGTACAGTTATAAAGGTGGTACAGTTCATAAGGTGGTACAGTTGGTACAGTTAGTAAGGTGGTACAGTTAGTAATATGGTACAGTTAGTAAGATGGTACAGTTAGAAAGGTACACTTAGTAAGTTTGTACAGTTAGTAAGATGGTACAGTTAGTAAGGTGGTACAGTTAGTTAGGTGGTACAGTTAGGTGGTACAGTTAGTTAGGTGGTACAGTTAGTGAGGTGGTACAGTTGATAAAGTTAGAAAGGTGGTACGGTTAGTAAGGTGGTACAGTTAGCAAGGTGGTACAGTTAGCAAGGTGGTACAGTTAGCAAGGTGGTACAGTTAGCAAGGTGGTACAGTTAGTAAGACGGTACAGTTAGTAAGGCGGTACAGTTAGTAAGGTGGTACAGTTAGTAAGGTGGTACAGATAGTAAGGTGGTACAGATAGTAAGGTGGTACAGATAGTAAGGTGGTACAGATAGTAAGGTGGTACAGATAGTAAGGTGGTACAGATAGTAAGGTGGTACAGTTAGTAAGGTGGTACAGTTAGTAAGATGACATCATCAACAACAGGACAATAAACAATCATTCAACTCTGCCAAAACTCATTAGCTCTGCACAATTTGCATCATTATTTTTGGCACGCCCACATTGAGTAAAATGAAATCGTCCCGCTGTGTATTATGTCATCTTGCTTAGTGCACCTTTAATGTGAACAAATTATGGCATAGTGAATGAAGTACAGTGGTTCTGATGAATCAATGAGATGTTTATTTTCACTGAATCTCCGTTTGTGCATTGATTAGACTCCCACTAGGGTGTGGGAAGGTTAGGATTATTTTGCTCTTAGTACAGTAGCCAACTCCCGACCGGTCACGTTGTACACCATATTTTCCTAACGGAAACCCTGAGGTTTTCCTTTTTGTTGGAATAATTAATAAATTCAAGTCAATCCCATATGCTATGATATAGTAGTACATTCTCTTGTACAGCCAACATTAAAAAAGTAAAATGCTACTCAAAGATGCCCTCTGGTGGTCAAACCAGCACTAACTAGCAATAATGGCTGACACTTAAATAACGTGCCATAGAATTATGCGGCAGCCTGCAAGGTGTGCTGCATTACGACACAACTTTTAAAGAAATAACCACTGTACTATGAGACCTGAATCTTGCTGATACATTTAGTTAAGACACATTAACACGCAAAGCATCAGATCTCCCTCCACACTGGAAGAAGTGTTAGGCAGAGGTATGAATGATGTGTGGGCAGAGGTGTGAATGATGAAAAGGCGGAACAGCGTACCTGTGAAACCTGCGAGGCACTCACATTCATACTGGTCCTTCTTATTGATGCAGGTTCCGTTATTCTCGCGGGGCCATGAGGCACACTCATTGATATCAATCTCGCAGTTGTAGCCCTGGAAACTGAGCCAAGCCCATCCATGCAGATAGCCCCATTCTGGCAAGGGTGTGATGCACACTCGTCCAAGTCCTCTTCACAAGGATCCTCTTCGAACCCCAGTGGCACTCGAATCCAAGTCCCATTGTTTAGACACGGCTCGTCAATACAGTCGGTCACTTCCTCTTGGCAGTCCTCTCCTCCGTAGCTGAGCATACGTCACACAGTTTGTTGCAGTCTTTGCCCATGTAGCGGACCTCGTCGCGAGGAGAGCAGAGGTACGCGTAGTTATCCATGGTGTCCACACAGGTGAAACCATTCTGGCCCAGACAAGCACTTGAAGAATAGGAGATGGTTATTGTTGTGAAAAATGATGGACAGTTCTGGATGGCAGCAATGCTTGATTGAAACATTATACAGTATAATAATACCCTAATACAGTTGAGATGGCATAACAAGTCATTACAACTTTTATTTGTCATATGTCACAATTGAGAGCCGTTTACATGTTTGGAGGGATAAGTTGGTTGTGATGGTCTGTTATGACATCATGATATGGGGTGACACCAGTACACTTCTGAATTTCTCCCATATAGCCACACTGTGCTGGCACAGTGTTTATTGAGTGCCACTCTTAATGCGAATCACAACCATCTTTGGTCCAGATTGTAGGCCATTTGGTTTTGATACAAAAACATTGGCAATAACAATAAATATTATTGTTATATATACAGTACCAGTCAAAGGTGGACACACCTACTCATCCAAGGGTTTTTCTTTATTTGTACTATTTTTTACATTGTAGAATAATAGTGAAGACATCAAAACTATGAAATAACACCTTTTGGAATCATGTACAGTAGTAACCAAAAAAAGTGTTAATAAAATCAAAATATATTTTGCACTTTAGATTCTTCAAAATAGCTTGGCCTTGTTTGTTAAGTAATTGTTGTGCTAAAGCTCCAGGAGAGGGGAGAGGTGTCTGGCTTGAATTCCAGCCATGAACCCTTGATGGGTAGAGCAGATAAAATGCATATCAGATGCGTGGTCTGCAGGCTATCAAGTATCCAGTCCACAGGTGAGATATATGGGGGTGGATAACTACTGGTTAGTGTGCTTCTCCAGGTTGTTAGCTTGGCTAAACATGATCCATTACCACCTCTTCCTCTCATTTAACACTCCAACACTAACATTTCTTCTCAGGAAGTGTCAGAGAGCTCTGACAAAAAAATTATCTAATCCCACATATTCTAATCCATGTTTACTACAGTACATTACGTTCATTTACACAATGCAGTTTTTATGATGCACATTGTCATTGACTGGCAGGGCTTTTTCACAAATCATGCAATTATCACATAGGGATACAACCAGTACGATGATACTTGTATGATCACAATCACTATCAAAACTCAACTATGGCAGTTAATAACTTGACTGTCATCAAGTTTGAATTGGTTATGTTTTCCACAGACAACGGAAAGAAAATCTGCAACACTGAATGTATTGTGCTCGACCCCTCTCCAGCCAGACCCCTCTCCTGGCTGGGGCTTTTGGGGCCCTCTGTATGTATATGGAACTGAAAGGAACAGAATGCTTTGGGAGGGGGTATTTTCTGTCCATCTATCTCCCTGCACTAGCCAATCGTGTGAGCCCAGTGTGAAATCAGTCCACATTCCACAAATTGAACAGATCCCAATCCAAACAAATTCCCCCCATCCCCCACCTCCACCGGCCAACCCACCATTCCAACCATCCCATGGCCTCACATCCATGCCCCACACTTTCATCATTGTTCTGTTCAGAAATGAGAGAAGGAGGAATGTTGCAGACACTGGTGGTGTGGAGCACGAGCTATGATATTTACCTCGTCTCGCACGCAACGTTAGTGATGTTGGCTAGAAGTTGGCCAGGTTTCCCTTTGGGACAGAGTTACACAGTAGGTAGATCAACCCAACAATGTTTGGCTGGGAGCACGGTTGGAAACGGTTTCGAGCGTCGTCCTTTTTATAGCTGCGTCTGACAAATGGCCTTGGACATAAGCTCTTAACACCCCTGAACCTGCCACTGTCACCTGACGAGGTTAAGTGAGGGAGGGCGACAGACAAAGAGAGCACTGGGCATCTCAGAGCAGGAGTGCTGATCTAGGATCAGTTTTGTCTTTCTTTTAGATCATAATGAATAAGAGACAAGAAGGACCTAACCCTAGATCAGCACTCCTACTCTGAGACACTTTATGAATGCAGGTCCTGTTCTCAGCCGTGACCACAGGTCCACTCATGATATCGCCGGCTCACACCTCTGACCCCTTCATCACCCCCCTCTGACACAAACAAAGGCGTTCAGGGAACACCCACAGTGCAAGGGTGACACTCGTGATTAAGCAAAGAAAAGAGAAGGGGGGAGAAGTTCAGTTATTAGGTAAAAAATAAAGGCAGTTAGGTAGTGCCTGTCAGTTTTATTGAATATCCGAAACATACAATATATTTGCAGTGAAGCCGCTCAACAACTACACCATATCAGTCATCCAACAGACACCCATTCAGAGCGACACACAGAAGCATCCAGGGTCAATGCCCTGCTCAAGGGCACGTTGACAGAGAAAGAACGTGAACCCAAACCCTCCAAGACCCCCCCCCCCCCCCCCCAGTTCCCCAATAGCTGTCCCTCAACCATTCGAGACCCCGTTCCCGTACAATTCTGATAACTCCATGAAGGACATAAATTATTTTGTCAATTGGAATGGTAAAGTTGAGAGAAAAATACCCTTTTCAAACATCTTTCCTATAAATACAGGAATTTTATCAACCAGCACATTTGAGTTCAGCCATAGTATTTGTTGTAATATTAGTTATATATTTTCAGGGGGTGAAATTTAAATTGTAGCCAGCTCTGCAATGCTTGTTTGAAAAAGAGAGTTACTTTGAAAAAAAGTAAAATTTTAATTTAATCGAAAATTAGATAAGGCAATCTGCAAAAAGGCAAAAAGGCCATTTTTAAACAATGGATGCGCTTTTCTTAGTAATCTACTTGAGAACCATTTAGGGTTCAAATAAAACTTTTGAATGAGTGAAGCTTTTTGAAAAAGAGGTTTAGTGCTTTTATATTTAATAATCTCAACCCACCCAATTCATATTCATTATATAGATAGGCACACTTTATTTTGTCTGGTTTAATAGATTTTAATAGCTAGCTTTTCGATGGCCATAACGAATAGACATGGTGACAGTAGACACCCACACTGTTTAACTCATCTTGACAGTTCAAAACTCTGAGAAGTAACCATTATTTACTATTTCACACCTATACATTACTTTTACCCATTTTAAAAGAGAATCACCAAAATTGAAAAAAATACAGGCATTTATAAAATCCAGTCTTGCTTTATCAAATGCATTTTCAACATCTGCTATAAATACCGGGCCTGGTTTCTTAGATGTTTCATGATGTATTATTATTTCTAATAGTTGTCGTATCTCCAATGTATCGTCCATGTAAAATACCTGTCTGATCAGGATGAACAATACCTGGTAAAACCCTTTTAATTCTGAGTGCTATGCATTTTACTAGTATTTTTGCATCACAACATTGAAGTGTAAGGGGCCTCCAGTTTTTTAGATAGACTGGGTCTGTAATGCTCCGGGTGTCGGGGATGTGGAGTCAAACGCAGGAGACAGAGAGTGGAATGCTGTGCTTCTTTAATTGCACCAAACGCACCACAGGGTGCTCACAATAGTAACGGCACCAAACACAGGGAATGAAAAATGTACAGCTGAAATGCACGACCAGGCACTAACACGTACCTCTACAACAGAGCCGAAGGTTACAACGAATAATCCCGCACAACAACCAGGCGGGCCGGCTGTCTAATAAAGACAAACTAATCATTCATAAACAGGTGCTACCAATAAACATACAAGAAGGGGGAGGAAAGACAATCAGTGGCAGCTAATAGGCCGGTGACGACGACCGCCGAGCGCCACCCGCCCGGGAAGGGAAGCCACCCTCGGTCGGACTCGTGACAGTACCCCCCCCCCCCCCCCCCCCCCCTCCTGACGCGCGGATCCCGCGCGTCGGGGGGGGGGGTACTGTCACGACGCGCTGACACCGACCTCGAGGTCGCCCCGGAGGACGTGGTGCAGGGCGATCCGGATGGAGGCAATGGAAATCCCTCAACATGGATGGATCCAAGATGTCCCCCACCGGTACCCAGCACCTCTCCTCCGGAACGTACCCCTCCCAGTCCACGAGGTACTGCAGGCCCTTCTCCCGGCGTCTTGAGTCCAGAATGGCCCGGATCGTATACGCCGGGAACCCCTCGATGTCCAGAGGGGGGGGAGGGACCTCTGGCACCTCACTGTCCTGCAGGGGACCAGCTACCACCGGCCTGAGGAGAGACACATGAAACGAGGGGTTAATACGATAATAGGAAGGGAGTTGTAATCGATAACACACCTTGTTTATTCTCCTCAGGACTTTAAAGGGCCCTACACACTGCGGACCCAGCTTCCGGCAGGGCAAGCGGAGGGGTAGGTTTCGGGTCGAGAGCCAGACCCTGTCCCCTGGTACAAACACGGGGGCCTCACTGCGGTGGCGGTCAGCACTCCTCTTCTGCCGTCCACTCGCTTGTTGTAGAGATTCCTGGACGGCCCTCCAGGTCTCCTTGGAGCGCTGTACACATTCCTCCACTGCAGGAGCCTCGGTCTGGCTCGGATGCCATGGTGCCAGGACCGGCTGGTACCCCAATACACACTGAAAAGGGGACACGTTAGTAGAGGAGTGGCGTAGTGAGTTCTGGGCCATTTCAGCCCAGGGAATGTATCGTGCCCACTCCCCTGGCCGATCCTGGCAATACGACCGCAGAAACCTACCCTCCTCCTGGTTCACTCTCTCCACCTGCCCATTACTCTCGGGGCGATAACTGGAGGTCAGGCGACAGAGACCCACAAACGTTCCATGAACGCCCTCCATACTCGAGACGTGAATTGGGGGCCCCGATCAGAAACGATGTCCTCCAGCACCCCGTAGTGCTGGAAGACATGGGTGAATAATGCCTCCGCAGTCTGTAGGGCTGTAGGGATACCGGGCAACGGGAGGAGACGGCAGGACTTAGATAACCGATCCACAATCACTAGAACCGTGGTGTTCCCCTGAGACGGCGGAAGATCGGTCAGGAAATCTATGGACAGATGTGACCATGGCCGCTGTGGAACGGGGAGAGGTTGTAACTTCCCTCTAGGAAGGTGCCTAGGAGCCTTACTCTGGGCGCACACTGAACAGGAGGAGACATAACCCTTAACGTCCTTAGCCAAAGTAGGCCACCAATACCTCCCCTGAAGGCTCCCCACTGTCCTCGTCACCCCAGGGTGACCCGAGGAGGGTAGGACGTGAGCCCACCGAATCAGTTTGTCCCGAACACCAAGCAGCACGTACCTTCGCCCCGCTGGACACTGAGGAGGCGCGGCTTCCGCCCGTAACGCCCGCTCGATGTCCGAGTCCACCTCCCATACCACTGGTGCTACCAGCTTTGAGGCGGGAAGGATGGGAGTAGGTTCGGTGGACCCATCCTCCGTGTCGTAAAGGCGGGACAGTGGGTCAGCCTTTACATTCTGGGAGCCCGGTCTATAAGACAAAGTAAACCGGAACCGGGTGAAGAATATGGCCCACCTTCCCTGACGTGGGTTAAGTCTCCTAGCTGCCCGAATATACACCATGTTCTGGTGGTCGGTCCAGATGAGAAAGGGGTGCTTAGCCCCCTCAAGCCAGTGTCTCCACACCTTCAGAGCTCTAACCACCGCTAGCAACTCCCGGTCCCCCACATCATAGTTACGCTCCACTGGGCTGAGCTTCCTTGAGAAGAAAGCGCAGGGGCGGAGTTTTGGTGACGTACCCGAGCGCTGTGATAGCACGGCACCCACCCCAGCCTCAGACGCGTCCACCTCCACTATGAATGCTAGAGAGGGGTCCGGATGCGCCAACACGGGTGCATCAGTGAACAGCGCTTTCAACTTGTTGAATGCCCCGTCCGCCTCTGCTGACCACTGCAACCGCACCGTACCTTCAGCAGTGAGGTAATGGGAGCCGCTATCTGGCCAAAACCCCGGATAAACCTCCGGTAGTAGTTAGCAAAACCCAAAAACCGCTGCACCTCCTTTACCGTGGTCGGAGTCGGCCAATTACGCACGGCCCTAATGCGGTCGCCCTCCATCACTACCCCCGAGGTGGAAATGCGATAACCCAGAAAAGAGACGGCTCGTTTAGAGAACACGCATTTCTCAGCCTTGACGTATAGGTCATGCTCCAGCAGTCTACCAAGCACCTTGCGCACCAGAGACACATGCGCGGTGTGAGTGGCCGAGTAGATCAGAATGTCATCGATATAAACAACCACTCCCTGCCCGCACAGGTCCCTGAGAATCTCGTCTACAAAGGATTGAAAAACGGCTGGAGCATTCTTTAACCCATACGGCATGACGAGGTACTCATAGTGGCCTGATGTGGTTCTAAATGTGGTTTTCCACTCGTCTCCCTTCCGAATACGCACCAGACTATACGCGCTCCTGAGATCCAGTTTTGTGAAGAACTGCGCTCCGTGGAATGATTCCACCGCCGTAGCGATGAGAGGTAGAGGGTAACTATACCCCACTGTGATGGCGTTTAGACCTCTATAATCAATACACAGACGCAAGCCTCCCTCCTTTTTCCTCACAAAAAAGAAACTCGAGGAGACGGGTGAGATGGAGGGCCGAATGTACCCCTGTCCCAGCGACTCCGTGACATATGTCTCCATTGCCAACGTCTCCTCCTGGGACAGCGGGTACACGTGACTCTTGGGAAGCGCAGCGTCTACCTGGAGATCTATCGTACAATCCCTTCCCGGTCGATAAGGTGGTAATTTAGTCGCTTTCACTTTACTGAAAGCGATTGCCAAATCGGCATACTCGGGGGGAATGCACACCGTGGAACCCTGGTCTGGACTCTCCACCGACGTGGCACCGATTGAAACTCCCAAACACCTTCCAGAACACTCCTCTGACCACCCCTGGAGAAACCCCTGTCTCCACGAACTTTTAGGATTGTGCCGGGCCAGCCAGGGAATCCCCAGCACCACTGGAAACGCAGGCGAATCAATAATAAAAAAACTGATACGCTCCCTATGATTCCCCTGCGTCACCATGTCCAGTGGGACCGTGGTCTCCCTGACCATCCCTGACCCTAATGGCCGGCTATCTAGGGAGTGCACGGGGAAAGGAGAATCTATCGGCACCAGCGGAACCCCTAACTTAAGGGCGAGTCCGCGATCCAAAAAAGTTCCCAGCTGCGTGTGAATCGACTAGCGCCTTACGCTGGGAAGAGGGAAAAAAGTGAAGAAAAAAGGTTAAGACAAACGTGGCCAACAGGGGGTTCTGGGTGAGTTTGATGCTGACTCACTTGGGGTGACCGAGAAGCGTTCCGCCTGCCATCTCTACTCCCAGACGGACCCCCCCAGCACCGATCAGACGTGTGTCCTCTCCGACCACAGTTGGTGCATGGAAGGCCTCCTCCTCCGGTACCCCTCGGCACAGCCCCTCCCAACTCCATCGGAATGGGAGCGGAGGGGCTGGGTGGTGGAACGCACAGGACCCTCTCTGAACGCCCGTGGGCAGCCAGCAGATTGTCCAGTCGAATGGACATGTCAATCAGCTGATCCAGTGACAGAGCGGTGTCCCGACACGCTAACTCCCGGCGGACGTCCTCCTGGAGACTACACCAGGACTACATAAGGGCCCTGTCGTTCCACCCAGATCCTGCTGCCAAGGTCCTCCTCTCCTGCCTGAGATGAAATAGTGATTCTCCCACCGCTCTGCCGTCTAGAGGGTGATCAAACACGGCACGGAAGCGGCGGGAAAACTCTGGGTAGTGCTCCCGCGCTGAGTCTGGGCCATTCCAGACTGCGTTCGCCCACTCCAGAGCACGACCCTTGAGGCAGGAGATGAGGACACTCACCCTCTCCGCTCCCGAGGGAGTAGGTCTGACGGTGGCCAGGTATAGCTCCAGCTGAAGCAAAACCCCTGGCAACCCGCCGTCGCTCCATCATTAGCCCTCGGTAGCGTCAGACGGAGGGTGCTGGATTCGGGAGATGGGGAGTCCGGAGCCGGGGGTGCCGAAGGTGGAGAGAGGAGACCACTCCTCTCCCATCGGTCCATTCTCTCCATCACTTGATCCATCGCGGATCCGATCCGATGGAGGACGGTGGTGTGGTGGAGAACCCGTTCCTCCATCTATGGGAGAGGGTTGGCTGCTGCTCCTGCTGACTCCATTCAATTTGTGGTGCGGGATTCTGTAATGCTCCGGGTGTCGGGGGTGTGGAGTCAAACGCAGGAGACAGAGAGTGCAATGCTGTGCTTCTTTAATTGCACCAAACGCACCACAGGGTGCTCACAATACTAACGGCCCCAAACACAGGGAATGAAAAATGTACAGCTTAAAATGCACGACCAGGCACTAACACGTACCTCTACAACAGAGCCGAAGGTTACAACGAATAATCCCGCACAACAACCAGGCGGGCCGGCTGTCTAATAAAGACAAACTAATCATTCATAAACAGGTGCTACCAATAAACATACAAGAAGGGGGAGGAAAGACAATCAGTGGCAGCTAATAGGCCGGTGACGACGACCGCCGAGCGCCACCCGCCCGGGAAGGGAAGCCACCCTCGGTCGGACTCGTGACAGGGTCTTTATATTTGCCATCTGGGTCTTGTTTTAATAACAGAGAAATCAGACCTTTCTGCTGAGTAGTAGTTAAAACAATCAAACAATGGAGCTTTCAGTATATCGATACCTCTACCTGTATGCCCATCAAGCCCTGTTGTTTTTCAAGACTAAAAAGGATTTAATATCCTCAAAAAGTTATTCCTCTGTAATTTGGCCTTCACGCTGATCTTTCTGTACATTTGTTAATTTTCCATTTTATATATTATTTGGAAAGAATTCCTTACCGTAATCTTCATTCAGTGGGATGAGATGGAAAAGAGAACATCTGACTAATAATAAAATAATTAGCATCCTCTTAAAATAACATTTGGAGAATCATAGATGACTCAGTCTTCAGTAACGAGTTTCTGCAAATTATTTTTGTTATCGTTCCTGTATTGGAGATTCAGGAAGAATTTGGTGCATTTTTCTCCATAATCCATCCAGTGTGCTTTATTTTTTGTTATAGATTACATTAGATCGTTCTTGAATAAGTTCCTCAAGTTCTTTTTGTTTTTCCTCTAACTTATTTTGTATCTCTGTAGTATCGTTTTTATTGCTATCTACCTGTACTATTAGTTAATCTATTTCCCTTATTAGTCTTGTCTCTTTAGCCAGAAACTGCTTTTTCATTATAGAAGAATATTGAATGACCTCTGAAGGTACATTTAAAGGTTTCCCAAACAATAAGGGGATTTGCTGAACCTATATTATACTGGAGAAATTCAGTTATACATTTGTCTTATTTAAAAACAAATTGTCCTCCTGTAAACTTTGATTACATTTCCAATATACCCGTCAATGTGGACATTCTATAAGAGTTATGTGAAGGCCAATTAGATGATGATCCGATTGCATTCTGTCACCTATTAAAACTTTAACCTTTGATGCAGGAGAGAAAGAGACAAGAAAGTAGTCAAGACGACTAGCTTGATTAAGTCTCATCCATGTATATCTCACTAGGTCAGGGTTTTTTAGTCTCCAAATATCCACTATTTCTAATGTGTCCATAATATTTGTGATTACTTTAAGGGCACGGTGACTGTACTTTGTAGAGTGATTACCTTTAAGGTCCATTAAGGTACTTAACACTGTGTTATAGTCTCCTACCATAATGTGCCAGTCAGTTATAATTCAATGGAACTTCCTCCACTGTATAGAAAACAAGGTATTAGAGAGGCAGCCATTCAGATCTATATGGAGCAGGTGAACACGTGGTACGGAGAGAGTCACTTTGGAATGTGACCGCCATAGTGTCAGTAGGGTGAGTCTAAGTCACCATTATGGCTTTGCCAAAATGTCCATCAGTCTAGATATATAGTGCCTTCAGAAGGTATTCAGACCACTTTACTTTTTGTTACATTACAGCCTTATTCTAAAATTGATTTAATTGTTTTTTTCCTTATCAATCTACACACAATACCCCATAATGACAAAGCAAAAACAGGTTTTTAATTTTGCTCATTTATTATTATAAAAAAATATATATATCACATTTACATAAGTATTCAGACCCTTTACTCAGTACTTTGTTGAAGCAATGGCAGTGGCGGTGACAGTGATTACAGCATCAAGGATTCTTAGGGACAAACTTGGCAGACGCAACAAACTTGGCACACCTGTATTTGGGGAGTTTTTCCCCATTCTTCTCTGAGGATCCTCTCAAGCTCTGTCAATTTGGATGGGGAGCGTTGCTGCACAGCTATTTTCAGGTCTTTCCAGACATGTTCGTTTGGGTTCAAGTCCGGGCTCTGGCTGGAATAGCTGTGCAGCAAAGCTCATCTTTGCCTCACTGACTAGACTCCCAGTCCTTGCCGCTGAAAAACATCACCACAGCATGATGCTGCCACCACCATCCTTCACTGTAGGGATGGTGCCATATTTTCTACAGATGGTACATTTGACTTTCAGGCCAAAGAATTCAATCTTGGTTTTATCAGGCCAGAGAATTTTGTTTCTCATGGTCTGAGATTCCTTTAGGTGCCTTTTGGCAAACTCCAAGCGGGCTGTCATGTACCTTTTACTGAGGAGTGACTCCGGCTTGGCCACTCTACCATAATAGCCTGATTGGTGGAGAGCTGTAGAGATGGTTGTCCTTCTGGAAGGTTCTTCCATCTCCACAGAGGAACTTTAGAGCTCTGTCAGAGTGACCATCAGGTTCTTGGTCACCTCCCTGACCAAGGCCCTTCTCCACCAATCGCTTACTTTGGCCGGGTCGGCCAGCTCTAGGAAGAGTCTTGGTCGTTCCAAACGTCTTCCATTTAAGGATGATGGAGGCCACTGTGTTCTTGGGGACCTTCTATGCTGCAGTTTTTTTGTACCCTTTCCCAGATCTGTGCCTCGACACAATCATGTCTCGGAGCTCTACGGACAATTCCTTTGACCTCATGGCTTGGTTTTTGCTCTGACATGTATTGTCAACTGTGGGACCACACACAGGTGTGTGCCTTTCCAAATCATATCCAATCACTTGAATTTACCACAGGTGGACTCCAATCAAGTTGTAGAAAGGTCTCATGGATGACCATGGATGATCATGGATGATCAATGGAAACAGGATGCACCTGGACTTATTTGGGATGGACTGACGTGACAACTACAGGCTGTTTTGAAAACAATTCAGGGTGGTGATATATTCACTTTGGAAAGAGTTTTCTGTCCGTGATTTGGGGAGGATGTCTTTGTTACAAATCCTTGTTAAGGCCTGCAATTATTGCAAGTTATCAGCATGGTTCTGTCCCCCAACCTAGCAGTATGGGAATCCAGAATTTAGACACCATAACATGGGGGCTAGGCTTGGGACTTGGTTATCCGTAGTATATTATATGAAATACAAACCTAATTTGACAATGGAACCTCATGATAAAGTCCATGATAAAGTATCCTATTGTGAGACCATCTAATCAAACTCAGTGTTATTTTCCGGCCAAGAGACATCCCTTGATCAGCTTATCACCAAGCTGAACGCTTTGTCACAACAGGCAGAGCTTCCGGCTAGATCTGTAGCGTGAAGACATCTACAAATGTAAATAGCTCAGCAATAAGCAGGCAGCGTCCAAAAGGTTCTAACGAGACTCAAAGAGAAGCCACGGGGTGCTTCCTGGGGTCTCTACAGGCTATTGTGTATTTCATTCATTCTACTGTCTAGAGCAGCCACACACACACACTCTTTCATACACCTGCCACTGGCAACCCTTGGATACCGGAAAGCATTTAGGAACTCCTTTCTTGCGCGTGCATGTGGGTGTGCACTCTACCCCTGGGAAAGTGACTGGTAAACACATGACTTCCACCAAAACTCCCCCCAAAAGTGTCCAGCAGATTGGGGTTGCCATGGCAGCACCAAAAGTTATGCAGGGGCCTTCGGGAGGGCCAGCGACCTCTGCTGACAACCTCCTTCTCTAACTCTCCTGACAGCGTCATGGATGCTGGGATGGGTTGGTAGCAGCAGTGGTGGGGGTTGGGGCGGTAGTGGGTTAAGAAAGATGGAGGACCACTCATGGAGGAACACTTTGCTGGCTCGCCAGAAGGCAGGTTGTTGCATCTAATTTTGGTTTTAACGGGTCCTTGTCTCCCTTTGAGCCTTTCCTGCATGGGGCTTTCTGTGTGTTTGTAGGAACGCAGAGGATTACACTTCAGCTTCTGGCAGGTTTTAGCCTCCTGCATGGCAAAGCCTATTTGAGACCAGGCAGAGTAGTATTAACTAAGTCCGTAGTCTTAGTCAGTCTCCTGTTGAGGTGAAAAGTACCGTGGTAAAGAAAAAAAAGGTCCCAGAAGTTGGACCTCATTGCACACAACATTACACACCCATGAGCGAAACTAACTACATTTATGTCATTTGTTTTTATTTCAAAAGTTTAGAACCAAAACTATTTAGATTCTGTGATACATTTTTCCTGCATAATGCTCTAAGCACTAATTATGATAATGATGATATTCACACTAAATATGGAGTAATTACAGCTGTATAATGGAAGATTATGATAAGATATAACAGTGTTCTTCTTTCCTAGTCCTGGAGAGGCTCAGTGTGTGCAGGCTTTCCTTCCAGCCCAGTACTATAACAGTGGTTCAGATAATTCAAATCTCTATGATTAGTTGATCGGTTCAATCAGTGCTCTCGAGAACCAGAAGTGAAGACCCTGAGATGGACAGTAAATGTTACCCCATATCATGTGCATCCATGTCCCATGCACCTATTTCTCTATGCTCATCACATTAACATCTTATCATGTACCTGTTATTTAAGGCTAACTCTTATCTCTGACAATAAGTATATGGCCCACTACATGGTTAGGAACATAACATTTGTTTGGAGTACAGACTGTAAATCTGTATTAATATTGTATGTAAGGGGCCTGTAGTGAACCAGAAATGGTTCCAGAGAGCAGTAGAGCTATAGGCTATGACATAGGCTATTCCGAATTAAATGATTTTCATAAAATGCTGAAAGAAATTATACCGAAATGAGAATGGACTGAGTAGACAACCCTGACTCACACCCTTTTTCTAATTTTACAATTTTTTCCATGCAACCCTCTTTCACTCCTATCAAGGTCAGAACTGACCTGGGTGGGCATCTGTCCGCGGTGGCGGCTCTGGTGCTGGACGTGGCCCCCACTTCACCATAGTCTTAGTCCGCCACATTGTCCGCTTCCGTGGCCTCCTAACCACGGCGACCCTTCTAAATGGCCCCACTGGACTGAGGGGCAGCTCGGGACAGAGGGGCAGCTCGGGACAGAGGGGCAGCTCGGGACAGAGGGGCGGCTCCGTACTGGCTGACGACTCTGGCAGATCCTGGCTGACTGGCGGCTCTGGCAGATCCTGGCTGACTGGCGGCTCTGGCAGATCCTGGCTGACTGGCGGCACTGGCAGATCCTGGCTGACTGGCTGCACTAGCAGATCCTAGCTGACTGTCGGCACTGGCAGATCCTGGCTGACTGGCGGCACTGGCAGATCCTGGCTGACTGGCGGCACTGGCAGATCCTGGCTGACTGGCGGCACTGGCGGATCCTGGCTGACTGGCGGATCCTGGGTGACTGGCGGCACTGGCGGATCCTGGGTGACTGGCGGCACTGGCGGATCCTGGGTGACTGGCGGCACTGGCGGATCCTGGGTGACTGGCGGCACTGGCGGATCCTGGGTGATTGGCGGCACTGGCGGATCCTGGCTGACTGGCGGCTCCTGGCTGACTGGCGGCACTGGCGGCTCCTGGCTGACTGGCGGCACTGGCGGCTCCTGGCAGACTGGCGGCACTGGCGGCTCCTTGCAGACTGGCGGCACTGGCGGCTCCTTGCAGACTGGCGGCACTGGGGGCTCCTTGCAGACTGGCGGCTCCTTGCAGACTGGCGGCACTGGCGGCTCAGGACAGACGGGAGACTCTGATGGCGCTGGGCAGATGGGTAGCTCAGGCGACGCTGGACAGACTGGAGACTCCGGCAGCGCTGGAGAGGAGGAAGGCTCCGGCAGCGCTGGACGGAGGAGCTCTGGCGCCTCTGGACTGAGGGGCAGAAGCTCTGGCAGCACCGGACAGGCGGGAGACTCCGGCAGCGCTGGAGAGGAGGAAGGCTCCGGTAACGCTGGACAGGCGGGAGACTCCGGCAGCGCCGGAGAGGAGGAAGGCTCTGGCAGTGCTGGACAGGCGGGAGCACCTGTAGGGATGAGACGGAGAGACAGCCTGCTGCGGGGGGATGCCACCGGAGGGCTGGTGCGTGGAGGTGGTACCGAGCCTGCAGGCGCACTGGAGCTCTTGAGCACCGAGCCTGCCCAACCTTACCTGGTTGAATGCTCCCAGTCGCCCTGCCAGTGCAGCGAGGTGGAATAGCCCGCACTGGGCTATGCAGGCGAACCGGGGACACCATGCGCAAGGCTGGTGCCATGTAAGCCAGCACAAGGAGACGCACTGGAGACCAGGTGCGTAGAGCCGGCTTCATGGCACTTGGCTCGATGCCCACTCTAACCCGGCCGATACGCGGAGCTGGTATGTACCGCACCGGGCTATGCACCCGCACTGGGGACACCGTGCGCTTCACAGCATA
Source organism: Oncorhynchus clarkii lewisi (assembly GCF_045791955.1). NCBI lineage: Eukaryota > Metazoa > Chordata > Actinopteri > Salmoniformes > Salmonidae > Oncorhynchus > Oncorhynchus clarkii. The sequence goes on from NC_092175.1 coordinate 2,168,906, forward strand.
ACAAGGTGCCTGCCCGGTCTCGCTCGCCCTCCGGTAAGCACAGGAAGTTGGCTCAGGTCTCCTACCTGGCTTCGCCATACTCCCTGTGTGCCCCCACCCAAGACATTTTGGGGCTGACTCTCGGGCTTCCATCCACGCCGCCGTGCTGCCTCCTCATACCAGCGCCTCTCCGCTTTCGCTGCCTCCAGCTCTTCTTTGGGGCGGCGATAATCTCCTGGCTGTGCCCAGGGTCCTTTACCGTCCAATTCGTCCTCCCATGTCCATTCCTCTTTGCGCCGCTGTTGCTGTTGCCCGTTACCACGCCGCTTGGTCCTGTTTTGGTGGGTGATTCTGTAACTGGGTTCTTCCTGGGAAGGAGAGGCGGACCAAAATGCAGAGTGGTTATGATTTATGGTTCTTTAATAAAGAAACTATACATGAATAAACTACAAAAACAAGAAACGTGAAAACCCGAAACAGTCCCGTGTGGTACAAATACTGACACAGGAGACAATCACCCACAAAACCCAACACCAAACAGGCTACCTAAATATGGTTCCCAATCAGAGACAATGACTAATACCTGCCTCTGATTGAGAACCATATCAGGCCAAACACAGAAACAGACAAACTAGACACACAACATAGAATGCCCACTCAGATCACACCCTGACCAAACAAAACATACAAAGCAAACTATGGTCAGGGTGTGACACTGTCGTAGGTCAGTTAGGATCACCACTTTATTTTAAGAATGTGAAATGTCAGGGATAATAGTAGATATAATTATTTATTTCAGCTTTTATTTCTTCAATCACATTCCAGTGGGTCAGAAGTTTACATACACTCAATTAGTATTTGGTAACATTGCCTTTAAATTGTTCAACTTTGGTCAAAAGTTTCGGGTAGCCTTCCAACAGCTTCCCAGAATAAGTTGGATGAATTTTGGCCCATTCTTCCTGAGAGAGCTGGTGAAACTGAGTCAGGATTATAGGCCTCCTTGCCCGCACACACTTTTTCAGTTCTGCCCACAAATGTTCTATAGGATTGAGGTCAGCGCTTTGTGATGGCCACTCCAATACCTTGACTCTATTGTCCTTAACCTCTTGATCCTACTTGAGATGCAGACGTCTCAACTAGGCACCTGGAAATGCAAATGCGCTACGCTAAATGCTAAATGTACTCGTTAAAACTCAAACGTTCATTAAAATACACATGCAGGGTATTGAATTAAAGCTACACTCGTTGTGAATCTAGCCAACAAGTCAGATTTTAAAATGCTTTTCGGCGAAAGCATGAGAAGATATTATCTGATAGCATGCAACACCCCAATATACCTGAAGGGGACGTAAACAAAATAATTAGCGTAGCCGGCGCTACACAAAAACGCAGAAATAAAATATAAAACATTCATTACCTTTGATGATATTCTTTGTTGGCACTCCTATATGTTCCATAAACATCACAATTGGGTCTTTTTCCCGATTTAAATCCGTCCATGTATGCCCAAAATATCCATTTGTATAGCCTGTCTGGTTCAGGAAAAAAGCTCTCTTCCAATACGCAACGTCATTTTTTAAAATTATATAAGTTGCCTATATTCTTTGACAAAACACTTCAACCTACTTTTGTAACCCAACTTTAGGTATTTGTAAACGTTAATAAGCGATCAAATTGATCACTGGGCGATCTGTATTCAATAGCAGCTACTCAAGAAAACAATGTCCATTTTTCTCTCTTCCAAAATCGATTGCTGTAGGCTGGATGGAATGAAGGATCTATTGGTCATGACTCAAAGGATTTTTGTCAATGAAAATGACGTTTTTGGCGACATCGTGTGGAAGCTGTAGGAATTGCATCCGTGGTACTATTTAATTTGGTGTCCTTTAAACAATTCATGCAAGTGGCGCATGGATATTTTTTTCAGTTTTCAGTGACCAGTTTTTCTTGCGCTTTTCGATGAAACGCACGCTCTGTTATAGTCACAGCCGTGATTTAACCAGTTTTAGAAACTTCAGAGTGTTTTCTATCCACACATACTAATCATATGCATATACTATATTCCTGGCATGAGTAGCAGGACGCTGAAATGTTGCGCGATTTTTAACAGAATGTTCGAAAAAGGAGGGGGTAGACTTAAGAGGTTTTAAGCCATTTTGCCACAACTTTGGAAGTTTGATTGGGTTCATTGTCCATTTGGAAGACCCATTTGCGACCAAGCTTTAACTTCCTGACTGATATCTTGAGATGTTGCTTCAATATATCCACAATTTTCCTACCTCTTGATGCCATATATTTTGTGAAGTGCACCAGGCCCTCCTGCAGCAAAGCACACTCACAACGTGATGCTCCCACCCTCGTGCTTCAGTATTGGGATGGTGTTCTTGCAAGCCTCCCCCTTTTTCCTACAATCATAACGATGGTCATTATTGTCATACAGTTATATTTTTCTTTCATCAGACCAGAGGACATTTCTCCAAAAAGTACAATCTTTGTCCCCATGTGCAGTTGCAAACCGTAGTCTGGCTTATGGTGGTTTTCGAGCTGTGGCTTCTTCCTTGCTGAGCGGCCATTCAGGTTATGTCGATATAGGACTAGTTTTACCGTGGATATAGATACTTTTGTACCTATTTCCTCCAGCATCTTCACAAGTTCCTTTACTGTTGTTCTGGGATTGATTTGCACTTTTCGCACCAAAGTACGTTAATCTCTAGGAGCGGTATGACGGCTGCGTGGTCCTGTGATGTTTATACTTTCGTGCTATTGTTTGTACAGATGAACGTGGTACCTTCAGGCCTTTGGAAATTGCTCCCAAGGATGAACCAGACTTGTGGAGGTCTCCATTTTTTTCTTGGAGGTCTTGGCTGAATTCTTTTGATTTTGTGTCAAGCAAAGAGGCACTGAGTTTGAAGGTAGGTATTGAAATACATCCACTGGTACACCTTCAATTGACAGAGTCTGCAACACCACCTCTTGGTGCACCGATCCCTTTAGCGGGATAATTTTCGCCAACATCCGCTGAATTGCAGAGCGCCAAATTCAAATTATATTGCTAAAAATATTACATTTTCATAAAATCATAAGTGCAAAATATCAAAACACAGCTTAGCTTGTTGTTAATCCACCTGGCATGTCAGATTTCAAAAAAGCTTTACAGAGAAATCAAACCAAGCATTTATGTTAGGAGAGCTCTCTCAGCAGACAAAACATTACAAACAGCTAGCAGCAAAGTAGATTGGTCACGAACATCAGAAAAGCAATAAAATGAATATCTTACCCTTGATGATCTTCGGATATTTGCTCTCACGAGACTCCCAGTCACACAATAAATGTTTGTTTTGTTCGATAAAGATTATTTTTATATCCAAAATACCTCCATTTGGTTGGCACTTTTTGTTGTGTAATCCACAGGCTCGTGCAGGTCACGACGGGCAGATGAAAATTCCAAATAGTATCCGTAAAGTTTGTAGAAATATGTCAAAAAAAAATTATAATCAATCCTCAGGTTGTTTTTACAATAAATAATCGATAAGGCGGTAGCCTTTTCAATAGGAGAGAGAGAGAAAAGGTCTGCTCCAAGCTGTTGCGCATGCAAAACTCTGGCGACACACATCTATCCACTGATGCGATGTGATCATTCTTGCTCATTTTTCAGAATAAAAGCATGAAACTATGTCTAAAGGCTGCACACCTTGTGGAAGCTATAGGGAAAGGAATCTGGTTGATATCCCTTTAAATGGAGGACAGGCTTGCAAAGGAACAGAGAGGTTTCAAAATAACAGCATTTCCTGGTTGGATTTTCCTCAGGCTTTCGCCTGCAATATCAGTTCTTTACACTCACAGACAATATCTTGACAGTTTTGGAAACATTAGAGTGTTTCCTAATCTGACAATTATATGCAAATTCTAGCTTCTGTTCATGAGAAATAGGCAGTTTCATTTGGGTACGTTTTTCATCCAAACATCAAAATACTGCCCCCTAGTCTCAAGAGGCTAAGTAAGCAAGGGGTATCAGCAAGCAAGCGGCACCATGAAGACCAAGGAGCTCTCCAAACAGGTCAGAGACAAAGTTGTGGAGAAGTACAGATCAGGGTTGGGTTAAAAAATATCTGAAACTTTGAACATCCCACAGAGCACCAATTAAATCCATTTTTAAAAAATGGAAAGAATATGGCACCACAACAAACCTGCCCAGAGAGGGCCGCCCACCAAAATTCACAGACCAGGCAAGGAGGGCATTAAGTAGAGAGGCAACAAAGAGACTTACGATAACCCTGAAGGAGCTGCAAATCTCCACAGCAGAGATTGGATTATCAGTCCATAGGACCACTTTAAGCCGTACACTCCAAAGCTGGGCTTCGCGGAAGAGTAGCCAGAAAAAAATAAGCAAACACGTTTGGTGTTCCCCAAAAGGCATGTGGGAGACTCCCCAAACATATGGAAGAAGGTACTCTGGTCAGAGGAGACTAAAATGTGAGCTTTTTGGCCATCAAGGAAAACGCTATGTCTAGCATAAACCCAACACCTCTCATCACCCCGAGAACACCATCGCCACAGTGAAGCATGGTTGTGGCATCATCATGCTGTGGAGATATTTTTCTTCGACAGGGACTGGGAAACTGGTCACAATTGAAGGAATGATGGATGGAGCTAAATACAGGGATATTCTTGAGTGAAACCTTTTTCAGTCTTCTCAGATGCTGCCACCACCATGCTGAGACTGGGATGGAGGTTCACTTTCCAGCAGGACAATAACCCTAAGCATACCGCTAAAGCAACAGCCGAGTGGTTTAAGTGGAAACATTTAAATGTCTTGGAATGTTCTTGTCAAATCCCAGACCTCAATCCAATTGAGAATCTGTGGTATGACTTAAATATTGCTGTACAGAAGCAGAACCCATCCAACTTGAAGGAGCTGGAGCAGTTTTGCCTTGAAGAATGGCTAGATGTGCCAAGCTTACATACCCCAAGAGACTTGCAACTGTAATTTCTGCAAAAGGTGGCTCTACAAAGTATTGACTTTGGGAGGGGGGGTGAATAGTTAAGCACGCTCAAGTTTTAAGCACGCTCTTCAAAGTGGTAGGCATGTTGTGTAAATCAAATGATACAAACCCCTCAAATTATTTTTTATTCCAGGTTGTAAGGGAACAAAATATAAAAAATTCCAAGGGGGTGAATACTTTTGCCAGTGTGTTTTATTGTATTTTTTATCCAGTCGGATGAACACTCCAAACAGCCTACCCGATCGCTCTGGTCCTAAAGCACACCGTTGCCTTGTTTTGTATCACATTCCAATATTTAAACTGGGGGGGACAAAAATGTAAGTAAAGAATTGAATTTCAATTTCTCCCGTCCACAGTGAACGTTATGCCCGTGATAAAATAAATCATACAAATACTTAGCTATATTGTATACTCAGAAAGTGTCAGCCTCCTAGCAGAGGCAACCAGGTTTTTGGCAAAAATGTCCTGGTACTTGGTGTCATACGTAGTAGCCCTGTTGGGTGACGTTTATGACCCCCCCCATCAATACCTTTCCCCTTTTTCTCTCCACTCTACAGAATGGACTCTAGGAAAACCCTGTGTTACCACAGAGAAAGTATGGTAATATCAAAAGGTTGGGGAATGAAACAATATTTCCCTTTCTCAACCAGTTGAAAGTGTCCATTAGTACTTAAAGAATATGAACGTCAGATCAGTTGTTGTCTGACGATAGGATGACATAAATTGTATCTTGGAAATTCTACACATTCTAGTTCAGATTCACATGTTGTGCAAATTAAATATGAAACTATTTGTGACAAGATTAAATGTGATTTTAGCTTTTAAATGAGAGAACTGTTTTTATAAGTCAACTTATGCTCAGTCAGTGGCCACGTCCAAGTGAACAGACATTGGTTGAGAACTATGAAACACGCCCTTCTCTCCTCCAGTACAAAAGCCCGTTGACAAAAGTCAACACAGTTCTTGACGACGTGAGGACTGGTGAACATACATTTAAAAGGGCTAATTTCAACCACAAGCTAACAAAATTAACATTTAGTTCCCAATGACAAGTGGACTGGTGTCCATACGTTTCAAAGGGCTAATTTCAACATGGAGGTGACGATTGCCAGGATGGAATGGTGAATTTCAACTAGACCAGCCAGAATAAGGCATGAGCTGATTATGGCAACTTTGTATGAACTTTGAACGATTATTCACTAAAGAAGAAGTGATATCTCCGAGATGTGGAGTTATCAGCTGCAGCTGTAAACGTACGTGGCCTAGGAAAGGACAGACGATCTCCTGAGAACGACAGTGTACTGTAACGTGTCCGCTGTACAACACTACGACCAGAAAGATTCTTCAAAGGACAATGGCGATCTCTGCTGGGCAAATCAGTCTTCCATCTTTGACCCATCTATCGAAGCGCAGCTCAGAGTAAATATATGTAATTCATTTTCCTTATCCGAATGGGCGGTTATTTGTTTCTGGTGTCCTTTGACAGCTCTTTGGTCTTGGCCATAGTGGAGTTTGGAGTGTGACTGTTTGAGATTGTGGACAGGTGTCTTTTATACTGATAACAAGTTCAAACAGGTGCCATTAATACAGGTAACAAGTGCAGGACAGAGGAGCCTCTTAAAGAAGAAGTTACAGGTCTGTGAGAGCCAGAAATCTTGCTTGTTTGTAGGTGACCAAATACTTATTTTCCACCATCATTTGCAAATAAATTCATTAAAAATCCTACAATGTGATTTTCTGGATTTTTTTTCTCATTTTGTCTGTCATAGTTGAAGTGTACCTATGATGAAAATTACAGAACTCTCTCATCTTTTTAAGTGGGAGAACTTGCACAATTGGTGGCTGACTAAATACTTTTTTTGCCCCACTGTATATCTTTATGATTTTGGGGTCAATTACCTTATGTCAAGCCATAGAAATGTGATAAGCATGATGAGTTTGCCGTTTGTGAGAATAAGGATGTGTATTCCGTCAAGACACAAGGAACCTGAGTGGTATGGCTTGAATAGTCATTGAACATTTTGAAAAACATCTCAATGCAACATTCCCATTAAAGTGAGATGGGAAACTTATGGTTATATTAATATATTAATATAATATTTGATCCATTTTTGTCCGATTTAATACTGTAAAACAAAATACCTCTGTCTATATAACTCATCTACCTTAGGAATGGAACTACAGTTGCTAATGAATGGTAGAGGACATATATACGTTGATTCTCATAAAACATGGTATCGATCTCTGAGTAATTAGGAAAAAAACGAAACGTGTTACTTTCATCCCGGTTCTCCCGTACTTGTAAATTCGTGTGAGTGGTAGTAGGCCTAATCGTATATTTTTGATAGGCTAACGTTACTTGATGAAGACGTGCTATTAGCAAGTGTGTACTTTTGTCTTGAAGCTAAAATGTAATGTGTGTAGACTACAGACGAGAAAATAAACCCTTCATTGTCTGCACATGCTTGTAAATTGTTGCATTATTCAAGAGCATAATGTGGTTTGGTTCCATTTACAAATGTGTAACAAGGTTAAGATGAAAAGTCGCTTGCATAATTGAAGCATGCTCGGTAGTGGCTATACTGGGATATTTCATTGGAATTTTTACAGTAAATGTCCATTGCCAAGCGCTGAACCCTCCCGAACCCTCTGTTGCTAATGTGAATTGAAAAGTTAATTTACATATATTATGTAAATTAAAATGTCACTGTGCTGCCTCCTTCAACTTTACTCATGAAGAAAATACCCTTAGTTGTTGAGTCTGAGCAATGTACAGGTTGGTTTGCCACAATCCTGCATCTAATGTGGCTCTTCCTGGAGATCATCCTGATTGTAATCTTTATCTACTCTACTTGGGTCTAATCCCTACTCCGTTTCAATTGGCAATTTAGTCCATCTGGGTAGTCTATATCCACTTTCTGCAGACTTTCTAGGACTGCTCTGTCGTACTGACGTGTCTGGAAAGTCATTGACAAGGTATCCTGATGAAGACCATGTCGGTTGAAATGTTGTAGTGTCACAAAGGCTTGAATAAAAGGTGACATTCAAAGTCTTTTCAAGGTCTCTGTTTGAATCAGTTGCAAAGTGAGGTTAGGACATATGACATATGGTTGAATTTTTCTATCCTGTTTCTATAGACCTCGGTTGTGTAGGAAAGGTGTACTGTTACTACCTCGCTTTCCAACCAAGATGCATAAATAAAGGAGCCAATTAGGAACCGGGAAAACAGGGTTCATCGATAGGGTTTCCTGGCAGTGGTGCTTCCTCAACTTCTATCCTCTCCTCTCTTTTCACCTATCTACTGTCCTCCTTCCCCGAAAGACAAAGAACAGTCAACTACTTCTCTTCCTGCCGTCTCATCTCCTCTACTGATGCCCCTATACAGTAGGCTCCTTTCATCTTCTGATAATTTTTCACCCGACTGCTATCCTCTAGCTAGACCTCCCTTTCCTCTCATCTACCTCTCCTCTCTTTTCTTGTCAATTTCTGCCAACTATTCACTTCCCTTCAGTTCAAACAGACTGGAGAAAGTCAACAGGCTCCAGCGCATCAGTAAGCCCTCCTGTATCAGATGTCACCAATGGCGTACCACACAGCTCCCAAGGCGGGGGAGCCCATGGGTTCTGCGGGGTTGGCTCATTGCTTATTATCTAACAAATCACTTCAAAAAGTAGGTTACCTGCGCATGTTCGTCCACTCCAAAAATCATTCCAGCATCATTTAGGGTGGACTCATGTATCATTCAGACGGTCTGATACCCCCCTGGCCCCCCTATTATTCGCACTCTGGATGGTGGCATTTTTTTTTAGAGCCTGTGAGGGGATTTCTGACCACTCTCCTCTTTGTCTGGAACTGGGAATTAGATGTATCTCCTTCCCCTCCTAAATAAAACCCCCCAACCCCCTTTGGTCCTAGACCGGTCATTTCTGGTGATGATGGCGGTAGTTCCAGAGAATGAGAGCTACACATTGTCATTTCTGCCTTATTTTACTGTAAAGCCTCCAACCCTGCTCAATATGCCTTAGTTAGCCATGTTTATCCACCCCCGATACATGCGGTGACCACACCTGGCTTAAGTGGTGCATCTAGAGACAAAATGTCTCATCATCACTCATTGCCTAGGCTTACCTCCACTGTACTCACATCCTACCATACCCTTGTCTGCACATTATTCCTTGAATCTATTCTTCCATGCCCAGAAACTTGCCCCCTTTACTCTCTGTTCCAAATGCACTAGACAACCAATTATTTTAGCCTTTAGCTGTACTCTTATTCTACTCCTCCTCTGTTTCTCTGGTGATGTAGATGTCAACCCAGTACCTGCAACCCCCAGCACCACTTCCATTCCCCAGGCACTCTCATTTGTTGACTGGTTTCATGCATGTTAACATTAGAAGCCTCCTCCCTAAGTTTGTTTTATTCACTGCTTTAGCACACTCCGGCCAAACCCAGATGTCCTAGCAGTGTCTGAATCCTGGCTTAGGAAGGCCACCAAAACCCTGAAATGTCCATCCCTAACTATAACATTTTCTTTCAAGATAGCACTGCCAAAGGGGATGGAGTTGCAATCTACTGAAGAGATGGCCTGCAGAGTTCTGTCATACTTTCCAGGTTCTTGCCCAAACAATTCGAGCTTCTACTTTTAAAAATCCACCTTTCCAGAAACAAGTCTCTCATCGTTGCCACTTGTTATAGACCCCTTCAGCCCCCAGCTGTGCCCTGGACACCATATGTGAATTGATCGCCCCCAATCTATCTTCAGAGTTCGTACTGTTAGGTGACCTAAACTGGGACATGCTTAAAACCTCTTAGGGCTCCCCTGCATTTTTTCAACATTTTGTTAAAAATCGTGATACATTTCAACGTCCTGCTACTCATGCCAGGAATATAGTATATGCATATGATTAGTATGTGGATAGAAAACACTCTGAAGTTTCTAAAACTGGTTAAATCATGTCTGTGACTATAACAGAACGTGAACAGCAAGCGAAATCCCAAGAAAAACCTGGTCACAAAAAAAAAAAAAGTATTAATCCGCCAGTCTCTGAATTGTCTATGGCAAGAGAAAATAGATGGCGACCAGTTGACAGTTCCTACAGCTTCCACACGATGTCACCAGTACTGTCAAGGATTTAATCCTTGGTGGAATGAGAAATAGACCCTTCCTGTCATCCAGTATACAGGAAGAGGCTTATGAGAGAGAGACAATGGACGATGATTTCAAGAGGAGCTGCTATTGAATACAGATCGCCCCATGATCAATTTGATCGATTATTAACATTTACAAATACCTAAAGTTGGGTTACAAAAGTAGTTTGAAGTGTTTTGTCAAAGTTTATAGGCAACTTTTTTAATTTAAAAAAATGACGTTGCGTTTTGGATAGATGCTTTTTCCTGGATCAGACGGGCTATATAAATGGACATTTTGGGTATACATGGACGGATTTAATCGGAAAAAATACCCAATTGTGATGTTTATGGGACATATAGGAGTGCCAACAAAGAAGCTCGTCAAAGGTAATGAATGTTTTATATTTTATTTCTGCGTTTTGTGTAGCGCCGACTACGCTAATTATTTTGTTTACGTCCCCTTCAGGTATTTCGGGGTGTTGCATGCTATCAGATAATAGCTTCTCATGCTTTCGCCGAAAAGCATTTTAAAATCTGACATGTTGGCTAGATTCACAACGAGTGTAGCTTTAATTCAGTACCCTGCATGTGTGTTTTAATGAAAGTTTGAGTTTTATTGAGTACTATTAGCATTTGGCGTTGCGCACTTCCACTTCCTGTTGGCTAGGTGAGACGCTGGCGTCTCAGTGGCTGTAAGAGGTTTTAACACCCCGGCCATCCTACAAACTAAGCCAGATACCCTCAATCTCACACAAATTATTTTGGAACCTTCCGGGTACAACCCTAAATCCAAAAATATAGGCACCCTCTTAGAAATCACCCTGACCAACTTGCCCTCTAAATACACTTCTGCTGTCTTCAACAAGGATCTTAGCGATCACTGCCTCATTGCCTGCGAGCGTAATGGGTCAGAGGTCAAACGACCTCCCCTAATCACTGTCAAACGCCCCCTAAAACACTTCAGCGAGCAGGCCTTCCTAACCGACCTTACTCTTCAAAAGTGCTTTCCTCTCCATCTAAAATAGCATGCCCCATTCAAACAATGTAGATCTACGAACAGATATAGCCCTTGGTTCAACCCAGACATGACTGCCCTTGGCCAGCACAAACATCCTGTGGCGTTCTGCAATAGCATCGAATAGCCCCTGCGATATGCAACTCTTCAGGGAAGTTAGGAACCAATATACTCAGTCAGTTAGGAAAGCTAAGGCTAGCTATTTCAAACAGAAATTTGCTTCCTGTCGCACTAATTTCAAAAGGTTTTGGGAAACTAAGAGAATAAGAGCACCTCCTCCCAGCTGCCCACTGCACTGATGATAGGAAACACTGTCACCACTGAAAGATCTACGATAATCGATAATTTCAAGAAGCATTTTTCCAATGCTGGCCTGCTTCCCACCTGGCTACCTCTACCCCGGCAAACACCTCAGCATCCCATGCTGCAACTTGCCCATACCCCTCTTGCCCAATCTGGATCCCTACAAATCAGCTGGGCTAGACAATCTGGAACCTCTCGTTCTAAAATTATTCAACAAAATTATTGCAACCCCTATTACTAGCCTATTCAACCTCTCGTATCGCCTGAGATCCCCCAAAAATTGGAAAGCTGCCGCGGTCATCCCCCTCTTCAAAGGGGGAGACACCTTAGACCCAAACTGCTATAGACCTAAATCCATCCTGCCCTGCCTTTCTAAAATCATCGAAAGCCAAGTTAATAAACAGATTACCGATCTTTTCGAATCCCACCGTATCTTTTCCACTATGCAATCTGGTTTCAAGCTGGTCATGGGTGCACCGCAGTCATGCTCAAGGTCCTAAATGATATCATAACCGCCATCAATGAAAGACAGTTCTGTGCAGTCGTCTTCATCAACCTGGCCAAGGCTTTCGACTCTGTCAATCACTGCATTCTTATCGGCCTTGGCTTCTCAAATGACTGCCTCACCTGGTTCACCAACTACTTCTCAGACAGAGTTCAGTGTGTCAAATCGGAGGGCCTGTTGTCCGGACCACTGGCAGTCTCTGTGGGGGTGCCACAGGGTTAAATTCTCGGGCCGACTCTTTTCTCTGTATATATATCAATGATGTCACTCTTGCTGTTGGTGATTCTCTGATCCACCTCCACGCAGACGACACCATTCTGTATACATCTGGCCCTTCTTTGGACACTGTGCTAACAAACCTCCAAATGAGCTTCAACGCCATACAACACTCCTTCCATGGCCTCCAAATGCTTTTAAATGCTAGTAAAACTAAATGCATGCTCTTCAACCGATTGCTGCCCGCACCCTTCTGCCTGACTAGCATCACTACTCTGGACGGTTCTGACCTAGAATATGTGGACAACTATAAATACCTAGGTGTCTGGTTAGACTAAACTCTCCTTCCAGACTCACATTAAGCATCTCCAATCCAAAATTAAATCTAGAATCAGCTTCCAATTTCGCAACAAAGCCTCCTTCACTCATGTCGCCAAACATAGTCAGTTTTACGAGGGTCCTTGACTTTGGCGATGTCATTTACAAAATAGCCCCCAACACTCTTCTCAGCAAACTGGATGTAGGCTATCACAGTGCTGTCCGTTTTATCACCAAAGCCACATATACTACCCACCACTGCGACCTGTATGCTCTCGTTGGCAGGCCCTCACTACATATCCGTCACCAAACCCACTGGCTCCAGGTCACCTTTGCTAGGTAAAGCTCCACCTTATCTCAGCTCACTGGTCACCATAGCAACACCCACCCGTAGCATGCGCTCCAGCAGGTATACTGCACTTGTCATCCAAAGCCAACACTTTTGCCACCTTTCCTCTGAAGCTGGAGTCTTATGTCTCCATCTCTAACTTTAAGTATTAGCTGTCAGAGCAGCTTACCAATCACTGTACCTGTACACAGCCAATCTGTAAATAGCACACCCGACTACCTCCTCCCCATATTATTACTTACCCTCTTGCACCCCAGTATCTCTACTTGCACATCATCATCTGCACATATATCAATCCAGTATTAATGCTAAATTGTTGTAAATTTTGCCTCTATGGCCTATTTATTGCCTAACGCTCTACTCTTCTACATTTGCACACGGTGTACATAGATTTTTCTATTTTTCTATTATTTTGTGTTATTGACTTTACGTTTGTTTATGTGTAACTCTGTGTTGTTGTCACACTGCTATCCTTTATCTTGGCCAGGTCGCAGTTGTAAACGAGAACTTGTTCTCAACTGGCCTACCTGGTTAAATAAGGTAAAATAAAAAATTACAATCCCACCCATTTTATATTTACATTTTAATATTTTAGCAGACCCTCTTATCCAGCATACATCTTCACATTTGTTCGTGCTGGTCCCCCGTGGGAATCGAACCTCCAACCCTGGCGTTGCAAGTGCCATCCAATTATTAACCAGAATCTCTGGGGTACGGAGAGATAGTCATCGGCCTGTGGGCAAGTGGCTGTGACTAAACAGCGACAAAACACCAGGGAGTCCCACACTCTGAGTGGGTGGAACCATGCGTTGAGTTAACATGCTACATAGCAACATGCTAAGCGCTAACTCCAATACTTTGGCAATTAAATCAACGCTCAATGGCTCCATTCAAACACATTATTTTGTTCTTTTCTTGAGATTGCTTGCGACCTCATTATGTCTGTTCATTCCCTCGAATCTCAATGGAGTTTCTCATCAGTGAGCTCAATCTTGGCTGCCCCATCTCCGCATGCATGCATGATTTGACTTGGACTCCTGCCTTCGCTGCTGAACTATAGACCAGTGAACTGGGAAAGAGTGGGATATTGACAGGGATAGATTAGAAGTAAACTCCTATGCTAGTATCAGTTTTCCTCAATGAGTCAGCGCAAAATGCAGCACAATTTAGCATTTGTTTCAATGAAGTCTTTTCACTATTATCTTGAACTTTGTGTTACTAATATGACATTTTCATCAGGCTCCTGATTTTAATACTCTCCAGATAAGATTTTAATTCAACTGGGTCCCACATCATCAAAACAAACAATGTTGCTCAAAATGATTAGCCTAAAAGTAGAATATTTTGAGGCCCTTCAACAATGCCCTGGCAATTAGTCTGAGAGCCCGTTGTCATGGTTATGAGCAATAATGAACATGTAGCCACCTAACCACCCCCAATGTTTCTGTTTCAGACTCCCCTCCCAGATGGGGGTGAAGTGTGGCTGTGTGGTTTGAAATAGGCCAAACACAGCCAAGCCTCTCCCTGAGAACCACTCCTATACTACTCAATGAACAGCATCTCTCAAAACACAAGGAGACAAGGGGTGATTCTTGAGGCCACTTGTTGTAAACAGTTAGAGGTACAAGCGTCAGTTGAATAAGCACTAGGGTTCCATGCAAACCAATGTCACGGAGAGTCAAAAACCAGAGGCACAGTGGATTTGTGATAAGAGAAGAACACAATGTTTCATAACTGTGGGAAATAGCATTTGTGTCTTGTGATGTTGAATATCATACATATTTGGGAATGAATTAATTAAATGCAGAATACTGGTAGTAAAGCAACTGCATTTGTCGATATATGTAAAAAAATATATGTGAACTTTTTCTGTTGGAAGTTCTGATAAAATTACTTAAGAAAGGTGTTTTGGGGGGGATAGGAGGGACGCCATGTGCGACTGACGTGTTTTCCGTTTGCTCCCGTGGTATTCTTAAAGTTAGTGAATTTTGCAGCAGAACCGTATTTATTTTCAAATATTAATTTGGTGATCCTTTTCCGTAAAAACCAAGACTACTTTGCTTCCGAATGTCAGCATGTCGACCAAACATAAGGCCAAAAGCATGACTTTGAGAAAACCCGGCCTACAAGACCCGCTCTCATCACCGCCCTCTCCTGAGTCTGAGGGCCCGGGGACGCACACTTTACCCGGGGGTGCGGCTTGGCCTGGCGGCGCTGAAATGAACATTCGAGGCCATCAAACTACTATGCTCTGAGATAGTTGAAATAACAACACAGATGGTTGCTACGATTGAGGCCAGAATACAGGAGGTTTCTGATACTTTAAAAGCAGATTTAACCATCCTGCGGAACGAGACTGCGCCAGCAATCACATTACTCAAAACAACAGCTGCGTCACACACTACAACGATTGCAGCACTGGAGACCTCCGCTACGAATGTCTCTGACTTAACTACATCCCTGGAGGCTGAAGTTAAACGCCTAGCTACGGATTTGAAAAAGGTGAAGGAGAGCTGTGTGAGTTTAGAGGGATTCTCTCGCCGCAATAATCTGAGACTTGTATCGGTCCCAGAGTCAGCGGAAATGCATCGCGCCGCGGATTTCGTTTCAGGGCTGCTGAAGGATGTTCTTGCCTTAGATGAAAAGCCCCTGATTGATCGAGCCCACCGGTCGCTGCGCCCAAATCCCCGGGATGGGGAGAGGCCCCGTGACATAATTCTTCGAGTGCACTTTTTTCATGAGAAGATGGAGATCCTCCAACGAGCAAACGTTCAACGTTTAGTTTTTTGGTATTTTTTGTAAGCTGTCCCAGTCAACTAGACTACTATTATAATGACTATTTTTGATTGTCTTACTACGATTTCCTTACTTAAAATTAGATTTTTGGCTGAGAGCCTTTATACATTTTACTTATTTTCTCTCTCAATGCCTGTTATAAGATTATATACTACACGTGGTGCTTTTGTCATTCCGTTTGGTTGGCAGGTTGAATTGTTCAGTTCTAATGTTGTCATTCTGTCTTTTTAGTTGTTGTTTTTTTTACTTTTTCCAAACATCTACCACCGTACATTATTACTCTGGGACAAGTTATTCTGGGGGTTTTGGGCGCTCATTGCTTTTCCATTCTATGCTCTAATGACAGGGTTGAATAACGGGAATGCCCAGAGGGGCCAAAATAATGCGATCAAGTACATTTCATGGAACACCAAAGGGGTTAATAACCCGGTGAAGCGTAAGAGGGTGTTGACACACTTAAAGGGTTTGAATGCAAATATTGCATTTCTACAAGAGACTCACTTGAGGACTGGTGAGCATTTTAGGATGCGTAAGGACTGGGTTGGTCAAGTGTTCCACTCAAACTTTCATAGTAAATCAAGAGGTGCTGCTATTCTGGTAGATAAAGCTACTCCCGTTGTAGCCTCTGAGGTTATTGCTGATCCTAAGGGACGATACGTCATAGTAACCGGTGAACTGTTTTCTACCCCTCTTGTTTTGGCTAGTGTTTATGCTCCCAATTGGGATGACACAAGTTTAATTTCTTCCTTTCTGTCTGCTATTCCCAATTTAGATTCTCATTTGTTGATTTTAGGGGGGGATTTCAACTGTAAAATGTCCCCAGTTCTTGACAAGTCCTCACAAACAAATATAGGCCCATCTAAATGTGACCTACTTATTCAATCCTTTCTTCATAAATATGCTATGTTTGAGGCCTGGCGTTTCCTACATCCTACAGATAGACAGTATTCCTTTTATTCTCATGTTCATCAAACATACTCCCGGATTGATTACTTATTTTTGGACAAAAAACTTCTGCCTAACCTTCGGCAGTGTACTTACGAGAGTATTGTTATCTCTGACCATTCACCATTAGTCCTTGAACTAGAGTTTCCCCAGCGACCTCCTATGTGTTATCAATGGCGTCTCAACCCCATTTTATTCTCAGATAAGGAGTTTGTCAATTTCATTTCTTTTGAAATCACCTTATTCCTAGAAACTAATTCAACACCAGGTATGTCCTGCTCTACCTTATGAGAGTCTCTCAAAGCATACCTACGTGGCCAAATTATTTCTTATACAGCCAACCAAAACAGAGTTCGCTCTCAGCGACTTTGGGACCTGAGCGAGTCCATAGCCACATTGGATGAGAAGTATGCTACGGATCCTTCCTCTGATCTGCATAAAGAGCGCCAACTACTCCAATCTGAATTTGATGAGCTTTCTACCAGGCAAGCTGAACAGTTACTCTTGCGAGCTCGATACAAAGTCTATGAACAAGGCGACAAGGCCAGTAAACTCCTTGCGCATCAGATCCGTAAATCTGAGGCCTCACGTTTAATCCCACAAATAAGGACCCCGTCTGGTGCCACCACAGTTATACATAAAGAGATCAATGATCAATTTAAACAATTTTACTCTGCGCTATACACCTCTGAATCCCCTCAAGACCCTTTGCTGATTGACTCCTTCTTTAATGGCTTGAATATGCCTTCAATTGATACAGACTCCCATGACTGTCTAGAAGAAGAATTTACGCTTGAGGAGATTGCAACAGCAGTGTCCGCAATGAAAAGTGATAAATCACCAGGTCCGGACGGTTTTCCAACCAAATTTTACAGGACGTTTTCTGGTCTGCTTTGCCCATTCTTGTCTCGACTATTTGCAGAGTGCCTTAATACTTCAAAGCTACCGCCTAGACTTTATCAGGCTTCAATTTCATTACTATTAAAGAAAAATAAAGACCCCCTGGAATGTGGATCCTATCGCCCAATCTCGCTTTTAAACTGTGATTACAAAATCCTAGCTAAGCTTTTAGCCATCCGCATGGAAGGCTTGCTGCACCAAGTAATACACTCTGACCAGACTGGCTTTGTGAGAAATAGGCATTTATTTTTCAATATTAGGCCTTATGAATATACTGCACTCCCCAGCGTCGGGGGACCCGGAGGTGGTGGTCTCACTTGATGCCGAAAAAGCGTTTGACCGCGTTGAGTGGGATTACCTAACAGCTGCCCTTTATAGATTTGGCTTTGGCCCCAAATTCATTGCGTGGATAAAGATTCTTTATTTTTCCCCCATGGCTTCGGTACGGACTAATAACTTGTCCTGACTATTTTCCCTTGAACCGCGGATCCAGACAGGGTTGTCCACTCTCCCCCTTGTTGTTTGCTTTGGCAATCGAGCCTCTCGCCATTGCACTACGCTCTAATGATGCCATTCAAGGTATAATCAGGGCGGGCTGGGAGCAGAAAGTCTCACTATATGCTGACGACCTCCTTTTGTTTATCTCCAACCCTGATACCTCATTGCCACGTACCCCATCTGTTCTTAAAAAGTTTGGATCAATCTCAGGGTACAAGCTGAATCTAGGCAAGAGTGAGCTTTTTCCGGTAAACAAGGCTGCTTTAAAATGCTCTGTTACAAGTTCTCCGTTTAGGATTGTCCGGGATCAATTCACCTACTTGGGAGTAAAAGTGACAAGGAAATATTCAAATTTGTTTCAGGAAAACTTTTTTGCTCTAGCAGACAGTTTAAAACAATCTTTTACTTTTTGGAATTCCCTACCCCTTTCTCTTATCGGAAGGATTAATGTCATTAAAATGAATGTGTTGCCCAAATGTTTATATTTATTTCAATGTTTACCCATTTTTATTCCAAAATCTTTTTTTATTTCAATGCATTCATGCATTTTATTTGGTATGGCAAGGTACCACAGATTGGTAGAAAACATTTACAGAAGCCTAGGTCATTGGGGGGTTTATCTCTACCAAATTTTCAGACAGAGGCTGCAAATTTCAGTGTCCTTCTGTACTGGCTGCAGACTGATCCTACTGGCCCTAGACCACTCTGGGTCCAGATGGAGTCTGAATCGTGTAAACCTGCAGCACTTTCCTCTGTGTTGTGCTCGTCTCTCCCAGTGTCCCTAGGCAAAAGGTGTGTCAACCCAATTGTAAAGCAGTCTCTTAAAATTTGGAATCAGTTCCGTTTAGCCTTTAGCCTCTGAGGCTTTTCTCTATCAGGCCCAATCAATCAGAACATTTTATTTCCTCCATCTTTGAATGTTGGGGCTTTTGGCATTTGGCACACACTAGGCCTCTCCTCGCTAGCCCAATTATTATTTGATGATACATTTGCCTCTTTTTCTCAGCTGCAGGAAAAGTTCAATCTCCCCCAATCCCACTTTTTCCGCTATCTCCAGACTAGAAACTTTGTCAGAGTTGAACAAGCTTCCTAGGGGCGCAATTTCAGATGTATATGCAATCATTCATTACTTACAAATCAAATCAAATCAAATCAAATTTTATTTGTCACATACACATGGTTAGCAGATGTTAATGCGAGTGTAGCGAAATGCTTGTGCTTCTAGTTCCGACAATGCATTAATAACAAGTAATCTAACTAACAATTCCAAAACTACTGTCTTGTACACAGTGTAAGGGGATAAAGAATATGTACATAAGGATATATGAATGAGTGATGGTACAGAGCAGCATAGGCAAGATACAGTAGATGGTATCGAGTACAGTATGTACAAATGAGATGAGTATGTAAACAAAGTGGCATAGTTTAAAGTGGCTAGTGATACATGTATTACATAAGGATACAGTCGATGATATAGAGTACAGTATATACGTATGCATATGAGATGAATAATGTAGGGTAAGTAACATTATATAAGGTAGCATTGTTTAAAGTGGCTAGTGATATATTTACATCATTTCCCATCAATTCCCATTATTAAAGTGGCTGGAGTTGAGTCAGTGTCAGTGTGTTGGCAGCAGCCACTCAGTGTTAGTGGTGGCTGTTTAACAGTCTGATGGCCTTGAGATAGAAGCTGTTTTTCAGTCTCTCGGTCCCAGCTTTGATGCACCTGTACTGACCTCGCCTTCTGGATGATAGCGGGGTGAACAGGCAGTGGCTCGGGTGGTTGATGTCCTTGATGATCTTTATGGCCTTCCTGTGACATCGGGTGGAGTAGGTGTCCTGGAGGGCAGGTAGTTTGCCCCCGGTGATGCGTTGTGCAGACCTCACTACCCTCTGGAGAGCCTTACGGTTGAGGGCGGTGCAGTTGCCATACCAGGCGGTGATACAGCCCGCCAGGATGCTCTCGATTGTGCATCTGTAGAAGATTGTG